>NC_047167.1:22544304-22801804 GCF_009819705.1 Hippoglossus hippoglossus | reverse complement strand
CACCTTTTTGGAGGGAGAACCGGGTTTTATTGCATTTTTCCCCACCACATACTGGAGGTCACTTCCATTTGTGGAGTATTTGATTTTATGATTCAAGACTCAATTTCTCAAAGGTCACCTCCACTTGGGGGAATATTAGCTTTCATGACGATTCCCTCTCAGAAAGAAAACCTCTTTTACTCACTTCCCAGCTGCTCTGCTGGAGAAGTGGCTGCGTATTACTGTGGAAATGTGGAAAAAAAGAAAACCTCAGAGTAAAAGAGGTTAAAAAACGAACCTGATTTATATGGTTTTATGTTTGGTAATGCGAGTGGCGCTCTGCTAATGAACGCTTGTTATTGGACCAGGGCTTCCTGTCCCTGTGCAGCGAGGCATCGGCTGATGTAAAGTCATTAATTGTTGTGGGTGGTTGGGATGTGTTTTCCTGCCGGGGTCCCCGGTGTCATATCAGCGTAATGAATTGTTTATGTAAACTAATCGAGGTGTTTAATACCCACCTTTTTAAAATGTGAATGAATCAAAGGGAGCAGAGGCGACGAGCTAAATGTCATCAATTAATGCCGTGAACCGTTTTCATCACAACACGGCAAACAAACACATTTGGCTCTTATGTAACTGTAGCTGGAAAATGTTCAACCAAACATCCTCTCATCAAACACTCCATAACCTCCATGGTTACTATATGGCCGCCATACGTAGAAAATAATAATACAAATTATTTAATAATCCGACAGCTACAGTCAGATAATTAATGGATTTGATATAAAAATAATTTTGTGCAGTTTAGAGTCACTTTTAATGAATTTAAACGTTTCAGGAACTGAATTTCAGATGTCTTCTGGGTCCGGACATTTTCTGGAGTTTGCCTTTGCCTCAAATAAGAAGAAGCAGCAGGAGATTGTCCGGGTCAGACGCGTTCACAGCAACAGGAACATGTTGCGGAAGTGTTTCTGTTTACAGCTCCTCTCCACCGACGTCGGTTCTTATCGTCCAAAGATCTGGAATCTCCTCGTCTTTCCAAGTTGACTTTGTCTTTGTCTTCTGGCTCCTGTTGGCTCCTCTCTGAGATATCTGTATATTTCTAGTTTTTTTCTCCATCACGTGTTAGAAACCTCATCAACACGCTGACCTGCCCTCGGTTTTCTCACACCTCAGACAAATGTTTTCGGAAAAAGTCGGTTACAACGGACTTGGTTGTTTGCGCTCTCACACGCAGCTCCTCCAGAAAGCTTCAGGGACGTGTCCAGACTTCGGTGCAGGTCTGGAAGAAGCTTTAGTTTCACATCAGTTGGTTTATATTTAATATTTATTGAATGGAATCGATCTGTGAAGATTCTCAGCCTCGGTATCTTCAGAAGTTGAGTGGATGCAGACTTTGCAGAAAATCACGAGGTTTAATTTGCTGTAAATATGCATCATATCCTTCATATTTATTTGTTGTTTACAGTCTCACTTTTCATTATTAACTTCATTTGGCTTTGTAACTTGTTGAAAGACCATCACATGTTTCACTCCTGTGAGTGAAAGGAGTTTTTTCTCATATTCCCTGTTTTTAATCCTCTTTCCTCTCCTCCCTCAAACTCCTTTTCTCCCTTTCCCCCTTCTTTTCTTCTGTCCACATCATTGTACCTCCTCCTCCTCCTCCTCCTCCTCCTCCTCCTCCTCCTCCTCCTCCTTTCTCACCCCATGTTTTTCTGTCTCGTTCACTCTTTCTCCCACCTATCCTTTTTGTCTCCCTAATCTGTCCATCACTGTCTCTCCTCACATCTCTCTTTCTTTCTCCCCTCCCTTAATGATCTCTCGTCCCCCAGGTGGCCCCGGATGCCATTTCGGCCCCCCGCTTTTGAATTTAATTACACATGGCATTGTCTTCATAGGCCGCTGCCACCGCAGCCCCCCCCCTTGCCCCCCACCATCCACACACACACACACACACACACACACACACACACACACACACACACACACACACACACACACACAAGCCGTTGCTGCTGGTTCATACTGCACACTCCCATGATTGCCGCCGGTGATAACACCCGGGGGGGGGGGTCGGGATCAACGAGGAACAGATTGAAGGCTGAAAAGTTGATATCAGAAATCGAATTAATTCAAGTGAGAGTGAAACCACATCCAATTAAGAGGCTTTTGAAAAAACGAAGGGCAAATCTCTTTTGACACAAATATTCGTGAGTCGCGACGTCGTTCACGAGATGAAGAGTTCGTTTACAAATTGTGAGCGACGTCCGCAAAGATCCTCGTTCGTCACTCATCACGTGAAACGGCTCTGAGGTGACGAAGCAGCGGAGCTCTCTGCGTCAATCATAACCCGATCATTGTTTTATTTGTACTTTTATTTTTCACATAATTACTTCTATTATTTTTCCCGTTTGAAAGATTTACTGTGTATTTAGTGTTTTTCCAATAATCTCACCGAAGAACGAAACTCCCCGGGTGGCTGTTAGCCGCTAAAAGAAACAGCCAAACTTCACTTCTAATAACTTCTCCCCCGGCTTTATGATCTGCGATATCATTTTTTTATTTTTCATTATTATTTTCTGAGAGACATTCCGTGATGGCACACGGGACAGGGACACAGAGAGAGACCAACCAGCGACCTATCTGTGCAGTGATCTCACGATCAGCTCATGTGATTACGTCCCCGTGTCACTGCAGTGATGGTGCTGCGCTCCTCCTGCTGCCTCCGCTTTTGAAGGATGGCTGTTGTTTTCTCCTCATTATACGAGTCCTGAAATGTACCCGGGAGGGTGAGTGAGAGTGTGGACGTTGGGCGGGTGGGGGTGGTTAGTGACTGAAATAACGACCCCTCCGTGCGGCAGGAGCATCTATTCTGTTGGTCCAGGCCTTGTGGAGCCAGACTGGGCCTTTCCCTTTTGTCAGCGGTGAAAAATGAAGCATTTCTAAATCCCCGGCACTCGCTGTGTTTCCCTCAAGGCGCCTCAGATACATTGAGTTAACATAAAGCAAAATTCAGGACAGGGGCGTCCAGAGTGACAAATGAAGCGCCTCCGTGTGTTTTGGAGGGAAAATGAAGGGGCCTCTTTTGTAGAAATGAGATTTGGTCCTCGTTGCTTCCTTCAGGCCCAATTTCCCCCCCTCGCAGTTCAAATGTGTCCGAGAGTTACAATGGGAGACGGAATATTCTGGAAAATGTGAAAAAAAAAAATCGGAATAATCTGAGTATAGATCATTTCCCTTCGGCTCGCTCTCAGGCTGCAGTCCGTCGCTGCGCCGTTCCCACTTTGTCACATTACGGCTTGTTTTCACGCTGCGCTGCCAGTCGGGCGAAAAAGAAAAGTCGCCAGTCTGGTCTGATCACGACTCGCAGCCCATCGCAGCTTCGTAAAAATGGATCCAATTTGGCTTTTGGAGAGAAAACTCGCTGGGATACAAATGAGCCGCCTCAGCTCGCCTGCTCAGGAGCGGTGCTCTCGCCCGACTCGGACTCATTTGTAAGTGTGGGGTGGAGGGGGGGGTGGATGGTCCCGTAGCTGTTGGCTACACATCGGAGAGGCCGCAGTGCCACGGTGGTGAGGTCCAAAGACTTGTCGGGCTAATTAGAGGCAGCTCGCCGCCTGTGATGTCGTCCCGCTCGCTGGCCGCGTGGATGGTCGCTCCAGGGAACGAGCCGGGCTCCCGTGTTGCTCCAGAGTTTTGTGATTCCCTCCCAAACCGAAATTATCTTGTGCACTTTCATGTTTGTTTGTGTTTTGGTGTATTTTCTCTGATTCTGTATCAGGAATTAAGTGTGTGTGCGTGCGTGTGTGTGTGTGTGTGAGCCAGTCAATTAGGCTCCCCCTGCAGATGCAACTAATACAGGTTTTGCCTCACCAATTACCACAGGCACTTTAGGCAACAGCGTGTTGAGTTGTTTTTCACCGACTCTGGTTTTCTGCCCGAGTTTCATTTGAACTGAACAATCCTCTGAAACATTTTCAGGCAGTCGGTGCAGCGGCTAAACGGTTTGAAGGAAAGGACACTGACAAAAGGTTAGAGAGCATCAGACTGAAACAAATAAAAATAGATTTGTATCAATGAGATGAGAGTAAGATAGAGCCGCAATAATGTGGTCTTTACTTTTAGAGGACATAGCTCTAGGAAAAATAAACATCTGGATTAAACCACTTTCCTCTTTATCTCTGAAAATGAAGCTTTTCACATCCAGACGGACCATCAGCTTAAAACGCTCGTCTTCACATTTCAAAAAGATTATTGATTGATTGCCTCCATATCATAGACTGTTTACAAAGATGGACGACATGACGGCGCCCTAAGAGTGAAGCCAAATTATCCCGATCGCCCCCTGGTGGCAGGCTGCAGTTTAGGTCATAAACCTTTCCTCCATGTTAGCGGATGGACTAAAAAGTCGTGTTGACTAAATGTTTTCTTACTGACGTTTTAGTTAGTTCTTATCCCACTGATGCACTTTGAGTTGATCGGGTCCTCGATAGCGCGGCTCCACGCCACGACTCTGGCTTCCAATGATGGCGCCCATATCTGGGACAGTTTCGGCTTCAACAGGACTTTATTTACAGTCTGAGGTCTGGAGACACTAAATGCCACGTAGGTTTGAATGCGAGTCCGCATGTCCGCTTTGTGACAGACCAGGGTTAGCTCCGCCTCTCGGCCAATGTCCGCTACGATTGGTGCGCAACCCTCAAAGGCTGAGCAGGATAAATGCAGTGACCAGTGGTTCTGTGCCGCCCTCTGTGGGCTGACGAGTGCCCGAGAACTCCCGAGACGAAGCTTGAACAGGAAGCACCAGACGCGTCTCCGTGAGACACGTGAAGCAGAAGTCTGTTCAGATGCTCGTCACTTAACGAGAGGCTGACAAACCCATTCAGCCACTTCATAATCCTCCTGAGGGCAGCTGCTACCTGCTGACAGCACTGATAAGACACAGCCCACTTGGCAAGGTGCTCCTACGTCTCTGTCGGAGGCCTGGACCCCGACCATCAGCCCCCACAACTCTTCACTGTGGCTCACCGTGCACCGTTCGCCACCTGAATCAACACTCCCCGTCGAACACAATAACCAGGACATGCACGCATTTAAAATCTACCTTTGAAGGATTCTCTTCATTCTTCTTTCAAACAATCGTGTTTAAGGTCACACTCTCTGGTTGGATGGATTTGGACGAGTACGGCAGAGTCACAGTTTTTCTATTTGCATTTCCTTCATCTGTCTGGTGTCAACAAAGGAGACTTGCTCTCTGTCTCCATTCAGATGCAAAGCAAAGGGAACATAATCATGTATTCATTTTTTTAATTTCATGACATGACGTTCTGGCTCTAATGCTGTGTGCTGCACCATGAATTTTAATTGTAGCCCTCCATTTGTTTCCCTTTAAGGTGATGAAAAAAGAGCTCAGTGCAGGGCTTAATTCTATTTGTGTGGAAATTTGTTTTAATATTTGCCTGGCGGCAGGTCAGGTTAAAATATTCATACTCATAAAGTGAAGATATGCTACAGTAATAGCTCATTTGGTTGTGGAACAGCAGCGTTTATTGTCGAAGCCCTGTGGAGGTGTTGTTGGCCTCATTGTGTGTCTGGGAAGAACTCACCGCACCAGCGTCACCACCTCCTGTCTCCTGGAAGGTGCCTTCAGTTACAGTGACGTGGGAATATCAGAATGAGGAAGACATTACAGAAATTCACCAACGGATTAAAATGTGAGAGAAAATATCTTCCTTACTTTTCACTTCATGAAAGATTAGAAATCTCGCTCAAAGAACAGTAAGTTCACGATATGATTCAAACCTCTGGGATTGTTTTTGTCTGGATTAGGGCTCGGATTTGACGACTGTTTCATGTCGCCCATCTTTTGCCTCACCAAATAAGAAGCTAAAGCGTGTCGGGCGCCCCCTGGTGGCTGACTGCAGTACAGGTCATAAACCCCACCTCCTTCATGTTAGCAGATGGGACATTGACTACATTAAAAGTCAAAGTACTCCAAAATGGTTTCTGTCAGTTTGGGTAGTTCTTATTCCCGTATGTATTTGATTGTCTTTTATATTCTATCATACAGATTCTTGATGCTGTTCCTGTGTCTGTGTGTTTTCTTTCTCCAGTTAAGCAGAAAGTGGATTTGGAGAAGGAAGCCAAGCTCAGCATCCTGGAGGCCGGAGTCACTGACGTGAGTACACTTTACGTGATAAGTCTCAGGTGATCACAGAATATGAGTCTGCGTCCACTGGTGTTGATAGAATGGAATGATTATCACCTCACCCTACGCAGCGTCCTCTCCTCTGGAGGCCGGCTGCAGGGATCCGCTTCCGTTCAGCCACGAGAGGTCCAACACTGATGTTGGGTGATGAGATCTGGCTCTGGATGGGGTTGAGGTTAGAGTGTGGAGGAGTCGGGGCCTGATTCAGACAAAAAACCTCAAACCATATGGCTTCCTTCACGTTGGCTGCACTATGTTTGATTTTGTTGTGCTGCACTTGCCTGTAATCAAGGAAAATCAGACACAGAAAACAGGATGCCTACTGGGTCGGGCTCGGCTAATTTGCTCGCAGGCTGCGGACCGAGCCACACTCGAGTTCTTCCAAAAACATTTTTTTTTGTGGAGCTCAAAGAGGTTCTGTCATTCTCAAAGAAAAAGAAAAAATCACTTTCTCCAAACTGGTGCTGCTCAGTGAGAATAACACGACTGCCTGAAATACAGTTTACATGCTGTACAATTAAGATTTCACTGTCAGGGTAGTTAATGGTCCGAACCTTGGACAAATAGCCACATGTCAAAAGTGCACAATAGTGTGGGCTGTCCAAGTATGAACACGTGAAGCCCACATATTGGTATTTTGCTTTATTTTAAATGTTTAGTAGACAATTTTGATTCTGATATTTTTGACCCTTCATCTCAACGAAAACATCCGACATTCAAAACGTTGGCGTCCACATCCCCGTCACCGCTCTCACTGGTCTTCTTCTCCCAGCATTGCTATTCTCCACCATCCCTGTGGTAAATAGGCTGCTGAGCCACTGCACTCGCCTATTGATTCAGGAGTTAGTCTGTACCGATGACGGCATGCCATTCACCACGCTTATCAAAGTGGCAGCAGCGAGGTCTGAGAGGGAAAACGGTTGGAAAAGGGCGGAGGAGGGAGGTGAGGAGAATGAGAGGGGGATGGGGGAAGGTGAAAGAAGGGAGCGGGGGGGGGGGGGGGTCTATGGGGGTGATCAATACGGAGCTGCAAACAGGACGATTGAACCTTTGTTGTAAGCGAGGGAGAGAGAAGCAGAGAAAATCCCTCCATCACAGGCTGCCAGGAAGAAGAAAAACAAAACCCTGTCTCAGCCGGCGACAAAACATCCATCATCAGCCCGTGCGGTGTTTATTATAGTTCCTCATACACTGTAAAATAAGAATATTAGCATACTACATCACCGCTGACAGGATAAAAACACACAAAAAAAAGCAAAGTTTAGTTTCCTCGCACACATCCAAACTCTCAGGAAGGTCTGGGTGTTCTGGTTATTTGGCAGGCGGACAAATGAATTCTCATTTTCTCATTGATGAAATCAAAATAACCTGAAAATGTATTGATCCCTGTGGGGGGGAATTAAGTTGTTGCGGCAGTAAAAGGTAATAGGGGAGGAAAAAAATAGCCTGCAATAAAACCATTAACGACAAAACAGTCGAAACGGTAAAACAGCACGTGAATTATTGTGGGGTTGTATAAACTAATTCACGTGGCAATTCAGCTTGTTAAGTGCGATGAATAAATTACATTGAAATACTGCGTCAATTTACACACAAATATAAGGAGTTTAAAATCACCTGGTTCCTTAACGCCACTGAGGAGGTTATGTTTTCCCCCGTGTGCGAGCCTGCGTCTGAGGAGAACCCAGCAAATCCTGATGTGGATGCAGATTGAGGAGCGGGTTCAGAATTTGTATTTTCACTTTCATCAACGCTGCAATCAAGAACCTTTTTCCACACTTCGTTTTTCACGGAATGCTCTTTAAGTTTACTCCCTAGTGAGCAGGAAATAAAGAGATTTCTGACACGTGACGATCATCGGAAGTCCGTCTCGTTGTAGTGGTCATTGCGTTGGATAAGTCAGACGCTCCTTTTCTCCTCTGTGTTTCCAAAGTGTCGTCCTTCAGCCGCCTTCATGTCCAGTGCAACAGCCTCCGAGTGAATCAGCACATCTCCCGCTGCTCATTCTTCGGGTCATTCATGATTCGTGACCGCACTTTTGAATTCCTCACGTATGGTGTTTCTGAGAAATTGAGGCCGTAATTTCCCTTTTCTCATTGCTGCTGCTTTGTGCTTTGAAATTCAGGACGGCGGATGCTGCGAAGCTCCAGTAGGCATATTGATGTGATGGTTCTGGCGCAGATTTCTGCTTTTCTAACTCTTAAGTGCAGGCAATTTACTAAGTAAAGGCGACCCTTGAATAAATCACTAGAAATGCAGAATAGAGTGAGAGCAGTTTTGTGTTAGATTGTTGGAAAGATTTCTGAAAACAGTTTTGAAATTTGTCAGAGACGGTTACTGGTATAAAAATCTGTTCCTCTCAATCCAGTCGAGCACTTGAAACTCAAACTCCGGATTCACCTGACGTCCACAGTTTGGAAACGCTGCGTTTTAGTCTGGACGATCCGAAAACTGAGAAGTTCGGAAAAAAATGACGTAGACTTCGCTGATTCGTCAGGCTCCTATCACATGACCCCTTCCGGAAAAGAAAACAACAGGCATTAACACAACATGGAGAAACAATTACCGTGCATTATACGGATGTAGCCTGTAGTCAGTCTGAACCTCCTTCCAGGCTGGCTCACCAAGCCGCAGTGAGCTGTACAACCAAAGAGCAAACATGTGACGTCAGAGACCGCGAGAAACTCTGCTGTTTGCACACTGAGACTTGAGTCCAATTAAGAGAGTGTGTGTCTGTGTGTGTCTGTGTGTGTGTGTCTGTGTGTGTGTGTCGGGAGGGAGGTAGCAGATAAGGCCGCTGTGACTGCAACCAGATTATAATTGTCCTGGAGTGGCACTAATCCCCCTCCACCATGACCAGCTCGCTTTGTTCATTTTAAATCAAGGCGCTTCCAATCTGTCGGAAAGAGCGATTTCACAAATAGAGGGCGGCGGGAAGGAGCTAATGAAACAAACAACAACAAAACAACAGTAGATTGACCTTTTCAATCATTTAAAAACACACACACACACACGTTTACACAGACAGATTCATCTCGTGAAGATTGATTCAAGTATAAAAAAATTACAGCGGCTGATTTTACTGATTTGAGCCGGAGAGACTTGAACTCATCAGAGAAATCAACTGCTGCGAACTTTCTTTTTCTTAAGCCTTTATACGGGGACCTTATTTTTACTGTAATCCTATCAATTGATTGGACAAGAGGGAAACACCTGAGCTGAATCGACGACACTGGACTCATATTATCAATCTAGATCAAATTAGATTGAAAATTAACACAATTTGCAGTTTATTAAATCATTTAAATCTAATTATTAGAACAAACAGAAGCAGATTTCAGACGAGCACTGAACTCTGGATAATCTCCGGACATTCTTCTAGATTTCTGACTTTCTCTGGACTTTCTCCCGGATGAGCCGGCGACAGAAGCAAAGATTCAGTTTCACTTGTTTAAACGCAACCGTCCGTTAAATCTTTTCATGCAACACACAGATAAAAACTCCCTCCGTCCAATTTGTGCCTTTGTCCCATTATCCAGTGCGTAGTGACGGAGTGTAATCTGCACATAATCCGTTTCCACAACAGATAATCTGGATTTCAGAGTTCATCCTCGTTTCACAATGTTGCCGGAGATCTCATTGAATAGAATTTCTCACCGTGCCTTGCTCTACCCACTCAGCCGTAATGACTTCACTGAGGATACATTCTAGTCTGTGGCGAGGGTTCGGATGTGGCGTGATGGCGGCGCTCGTAATGACACACGCTTGTTGTCTGCTGCCGTCCAGGTGCCTGAAAACAGCTGGATTTGAATGAGAATATTCATGAAGCCGCCGCATCAAGGTTGTGTGTTCTCCGCCGGCGCCCCGCTCCACCGGTAATTTTCATCACAAAGAGGAAAACAGATCTGAGAAGATCAGAACAATAGCATGTGTGTGAGCCTGCTTACATACATGTATATTGTACGCACCCTCATGTGTCAGCGTAGAAGTGCACCTGAGTGTGCGTTTGTCTACTCGTGGGCGTTTGTGCGGCTGCACTCGTGCATCATCTGCATCTCCTGCCATAGAGATTCAAATGGCTCCATGTGAAAAATTGAATCGAGAGGCTGTTGAAGTGCTGGCTCTCCTTTTTCTCCCTGGCCGAGACTCGGCGCCCGGACGGCCTTTGATATGGTAATCACGAATCACCGCGGGGGCCCGAAGTGCCAGATGCATGCTGGTATATATTCCAGGTGTCTGTCAGACTGTGTGGTCTGTCTGGTCACAGAAGACGTTGGGAGTACATCTGCCTCAGAGGTCACACCGTGTTTCCAGTCCCTCGTTTTGGACGAATTCATAAGATTTGGTCACAGAACAAGAACAGAAGTCGTTGCTTTTTCACGTCGGTCTAGAATTTATTAGAATCACTGCAGCGACCGTAGATATAAGATTTAAAAGCTATTTCTTATGACAGATTTAAAGGGTTTTTTTCAGCATCTGTTTGCTGAGTGATATTAAATCAGTTTGTTGATATTCTGAGTCCTTACTAATGTTTCATTACTAGATATTGTTCACTCTGATGGAAGCTCCAACAGTAAGAACTGATACATTTAGCTGAATAATAATAATAATAATAATAATAATAATAATAATAATAATAATTCAGCCTCACATATTAATATATTATAACATGTTAGAAACATCCTCATCACGGCCGCTCGCTCGCTGTGAGATTTCCGCCCATTTTCCTGCCGTGTTCTCACGTGGACGCACTGTTTTACCCGGAGGCTGGCGGGAAAAGCTCCAGAAAACATCTGGAGCAACTCTCTCGTACATTTGCGTTCTCACATGCAGCCCTTCTTGGAAGATCTCAGGAAGGTGTGCTCACTTCAGCAGCTTTAGAGAGTCAAATAATGTTTGTGAGTGGAGCGTCTCCGTGCACAGTCAGACCTGCCTTGTACCTGGGCTGGATTCTCCTCTGTGCTGAAAGCGTACATCGTTGTCACTGTAAGTTGCACTTCAGCAGAGCGGCAGGCTGCTTACGGGGGATGTGGACCCCCCGCGGGGCTCTTGGGTAAGCAGCACGGCGCCGCAGACAGCTGGCATACAAGGCTCACACACCCCCTGCATTTGCCCCAGGTAATAAATGGGCTGTTAGGTACAGTCGAGGTCATACGGGGAAAGAAAAAGGTAGAAAAAGGAAAGCTCAGAATTTGACTGCACCTCAGCTCTCTGGTTCTCTGGATCTCCGGTTCTCTGGGACACAAATCCACTCCCAACAGGCTCTGATGACGGCGGCATGGCGCCCGGTGATGTGCGCCCGGTGATGTGCACCTGTAGGTTCAGTCTGATGTAATTCAGAGTGGACACACTGCAACACTGTCGTCTCTTCACGTCATTGAGCAAACGGCCTGATGCTCTGTAATGGCCCGTCTCATTATCTACTCCTCACGCCTGATTAGCCAGTGGCGTCTTGGTATGATAGTTGACTGCTGGTGTTGTCCACTCACTCGTTAACATCAACAACATCAGCAAGTGTGTGTGTGTGTGTGTGTGTGTGTGTGTGTGTGTGTGTGTGTGTGTGTGTGTGTGTGTGTTTTTTTAAGTCAGAACAGTTCAGAAAAAGAAAATTCTCACCTCCTGTAGATTGATTTTGCTCATTTTGTCAAACATTAAATTTTGGGTTGGTACATTTTAGAATGATTTACAAATATAATATAACTTCAGAGGAGCGTTGCAACCTGTTGGAACAGAATATGAGAATCTGTCTGAGGTGGAATGTACAGTTAAAGGACGAATGTTTTACTTAACGACAAAGAATGTATTGAGAAAGTCAAAGAACGGACCAGAGAGAAACATGCATAGTTCATGTTTCTTCCATCTTCTCACATCTGCCGTCCCCAAGTCCCTTCTCCTCCCCGTGACGGAGGCAGCGGCACCACACACTGCGTGGCATCTGCAGCTAAAGGTTTCTGTTAGCTGGGAGGCTGTGGAGCTGCTGGACACTGACAGGCAGGCGCCGAGACGCTTTCACCCAGGCTCGCTGCTCCCCGGGTGGGCACAGGGAGGTTCATCAGGCACCGGAGGCTCCACCCTAATTACCCCCACCCACATACAAGCTCCCCAGAATCTCCACAGGGTTAGCTGAATGCATCAGCAGCCTGACTTGTGTAGGCTGCAGTCCTGCAGCTGACAGAGCGAATGTGCAACGGTGGACTGATCTGTGTATACAGCTGTGTGTGTGTGTGTGTGTGTGTGTGTGTGTGTGTGTGTGTGTGTGTGTGGGGGGGGGGGGGGCTGCATGTACATACACACATTTACAGAAACAAACCTGAGGAATAAACAGACACATATAAACAGTGTCTTTGTCCAAACCGCTCCGCCAATATAACAACAAGTCTATTAATCAACTTGTCAATCGACATTTAAATTGTTCTTTCAATCAATCTCAGTATCTGGCTGTTTCCAGATTCTCCAATAAGACTTGATTCCTTTTCTGTTTTTCATGTCATCGTAATTTTAACAGACTTTAACAGAAAAATCCTGCATTTGGAAAATCACTCTTTTGCTCATAATTCTTAGTAATTATTGTAAAAACAGTCATCTACAGAATAATCAGCGATTTAAAGCATTTCAGTCAATCAAATCTAGAATAACAAGCCTCTGGACGGCTCTGAAAGAGAATAAGAATATTATCTTTTATTAAATAAAGTCTTTATGTATCTCACATATCTCGAGAACCGTTCATCTCGTCAGCTTCACACTTCACGTGCATTGTATTGAGATCAACAGGAACAGGAAAAAAAAGTCGCAGCACCTGCACTGACTAATCCAGATGCATTTTAGGGGCGTCGTGTTGTTCTAGATCTTCTCATGCCTCTGGACTGTTATTATTTCTCCTGATGATTCACCCCTGTCAGGCGACATTAAGCTTCCTGTTGCCTTCACAGAGTCGACAGCAGGCCGGTGATTGGAGATGGCATTTAGCTGTTTCTATCCAGAGCCTCTTCCAGTGACCGCAACAGCAGAACACAGCATGAGTCTGCAACATCTCCGTTTGTGTGTGAGGGGGATGTGAGGGCAAGATGAAAAAAAAAAAACAGACAGACGAGATGCAGGAACTCGTAAAAACACATTTTCATCCTTCGCCTACTGCTCCAGTTTGAGCTGAAAGCGTCAGTTCCCACGTCGCCTGCTTCACACGCCTGCAGTATTTGAAGTGTATAAACTTAGAGCAGCTCCAGAAGAACCTGCTGAGAGCCACAGGGGCCGAAAGGTCAGCGACGATATCGTGCTGCGCGGCTTGTCCCCGGTGCCAAACGTCACCGCGTGCGCCCCGAGGCTTTGGTTGTCTGCTACAGGTAAACAAACAGTTCAACTATTCATAACTGTATTCGTTGGAATGTTATGAAGCGTCTTGAATCAGGAATGTGGGGAAGATAACATTTACATAATAAATCAAAAACAAATTGTATCGTGAGCCCAGATTTTGTGATGACTGTGATCCCTGACTTTAACTTTCATGACACTATCACACCTGAACTGACATGTTTACGACTTAAAATGAATAAAACAACGTCATATTTCTAGAAAACTCACATCTAGAAATGGAGAATATAATAATTATTCTTCTAAACCCCCAGATGCAACGTTGACAAGTTTAGAAATTCAAATGATAAAGTTCAGCAAAACCTATTTATGCACCTTTGAAACAATATTAAGTCCCAATTCAAGTTTTAATTCAAAGCTTTTAACGATATCACGTTTTGATCGGTTGTCGTGCAAATGGTTAAAAAAAAAAGCTTGGAAATTCTCAGTTCAAAATCAATACCAATACTTTGAATGAACTATATCTAATCCTGATTGTAATATTATAAACAATCATTGTTTTTCTTGATCTTAAAGATTATAAGAAATGATCTTTTTAGCTTTAATTAGTGATCGGAGACATCGGCAACTTCTCACTCGCTCACTCGCTCACTCACCGCTCGGTTGTTTCTTGTGAACATAACAGACGACATTACTGTTGTTTGTCTTCTTAATGTATCTGTTCTCAGTCACAGCACGAGTGTGTGCTGAGGAGCAATTAGCAGGAATTACACCCCCCCCACCCCACCCCCCTTTATCAGCTCGCTGTTCGCTCCTGTGTTTCTGAGCTGATCGCACACAGTGGGGGAGGGGTGGGGGGGTGCATTTCTACGCTGATGAGAACTGAGTCGCTCTCTGTGGTCGCCTGAATTATTCGATCCAGTGTTAAAAGTAAAGCGAAGTGCGTTAAGTCCGAGTTCGGAGGGAGAAGCGACAGTTGCCTCCACGACACCTGTGAGTGTTTCGGGTTCAACAGAATATGAGCTCCTACTTTTCCTGTATTTACGAAAACTTCATGATTTAACTTAAATGTCATGAGAACGGAACCACCTGGAATCAAGTAGCTTGTGATCTGCTTAATCTTTACAGTGCAAACAATTTGTCACAATTATACGATACTACTACTACTACTACTACTACTACTACTACTAATAATAATAATAATAATAAGATGGTCATTAAGATGCTTTGTGCCCAAACGCAGTGAAAAACAGCCACAATCGGCAGCATCAATACAAATATTTGACTGACTGGAACACGTCAGCAGATACAGAACAAACATGGTCAGCGACATGGAACAGAAAGTCCAACTCTTACTTTGGAGTGAGGCCCCGAAAAGGAGAAGTGGTGAAACAGAAGCGGAGCTGAAGTGGGTGTGAGCTCAGCCGCCCGCCGTCTGCATCTTCATCAGAGAGTTCAGACGCCAGCAGGAGTGAAGAGAGGGTCTGTTTTCACGCCTGGCCCTCGGTCCTCCGAGCAATCACGGCAAGACGTAGATTTCTAAAAGAAAGTTCAACGCCGCCGACATCATTGCTCTTCAAACTCCACTCCTGCCGCAGTTTGGCTCGCTCTAAAGTGCTCTCCAGTCGCACAGGCCTGCCGCGCAAATAATGTTTTCAATCCAGCAATCTCCCGTAGGTCTGACCTTGGCAGCTTTTATCAGGTGGTGAATACTTTGCAGAGATTGTATTGTTTTCCAGACCAACCCCCCCCCCCCCCCCACCCACCCCCCCCCCCCCCACCCCACCCCACCCCCCCACCCCCCACCCCACCCCGCCGCCTCCAAAAAAAATCCTCTTTACCTTAAAGCAAATACATAAATAAAGATAAGGTCTGATCATAGATTTCTGCAGATTCGTCATTGCATTATGGAATGGAAAAAGAAGAAAAGATATATATGAGTGTTGATGGATTTTTATCTGTTGTCTCTCGAAGGACATCTCCAGTTTGTCTTTGTCGTAGATGCAGCGACGAATCAGAGCTGGAATAATTAAATGGTCTGTGTCTCGATAAGAATTCCAGAAATCTGTATGCAACACCTGTCTTGAAATAATTTCTGCTTTCTTGTTATGCAACAGGAGGAGATAGAGACAACTCATCCCCATCTCTATTTACAGTCTATGGTTTAATCCAAAACTAGCTGTATTTGTATAAACACAAAATGATAAACGTGGCTGTTCAATCGATGGAATTATTTATTCTTGGATCAGTTGGTTTTCAGTCTCTCCTCAAGTCGCCAGAGCTGCAAACAACAGCTTACAATATCTTTATTGTAAGTCTTCATCTGTCTCTCCGTCTTCGTCCCGGCCGGGACGCTACAGGCCTGGGCTGTGAATCCTCAGCACCTTGTCCTCGAGTCTTCCTCCTGGCGAGCCCTGACCGCCAGCACGCGCCCTCTCATTAGCATTGGCTCGGTTTCCTCAGATTAGCCGTAATTAAACTGTGAAATTGGAGCCGTTACCTTAAGTCGGGGACGCCGCGAGGACACCATGAGCTCGGTGACAGCGCCGGACGGGATGCTGCTGGGGAGGGAGGGGGGGAGGTGCAACGCCGCCACCCTGGCTCACTGCCACCGGACCTCCCCTCTGCTTTCATAGAAACAGACAGTTCATGAAGTGGAGATTCCCTGGTCCGAGAGGAAGTTTCAGCTTTGTTGATGATAGTTGGACCTTAGTGAGACCCCCCCCCCCCCCCCCCACACACACAGACACACACACTCCTCCTCTTTGAGCACTGCCTGTTCAAAATGGTGTCAGAAAATAAACTACATATTCAAAAACACCGATTTGTGTCTTCAGTAGGAAACGATGATTCCAGAGCTTAGTGCCACAGATTAAAACAATTTCTTTAAGCCGTATAATTCACAACAACAGGGGGGCTTGTTCCTCGGTATGAAGAAAAGTTCCCAGTGAGAGAGGGTGACTGGTCTGTGAGCATCGGCCCCTATCACCTTCATCCAAGCTGTCAGGGAAAACATCCAGAGCAGCGGACTCGGACAGATCATGATCCGAATGTGTGGATCCTGTTTGCTCGAAACACTTGATAACTGCAAGCTGTAATAATGTGTGTTTGAATTCATCAGTGGAGGCCGGCGGCGCATTAATACACCGTGCACGAGCGAGCATGGTGCCATTAGATGCAGTTGGCAAAGCTGCAAACAGCCAGCTGTGGAATATTAAATACATATGACCCGGAGAGCACATATTACAAAATGGGAGCGACCCCGCCTGAGGGGGAGTGTTGTTTCTGCAGCAAAACAGGATTCTCTGCAACTCCATTAAGTCGCCATTCATCAAAGTCATTTCATGTTTTCCCAAACACCAGGAAATCAGGGGCGAGGTCACAATTTTCACAACAGGAGGGGAGGGGGCGGGGGGCTTGTGTGTGTGTGTGTGTGTGTGTGTGTGTGTGTGGGTGGGGGGTAATATTTATATATATTAAAAAAACATGCATAATTATTCATCATTAGCTGCACCCCATTGGTCCAGACCCATGTCATCGTCATGACAACAACCCCCTGGGCACGAACCCCCCTCCCCCCCACAATACTCCCCTCTCACCTCCCACTACATCCCACCCACCCCTCAAATGTGCACAGCTCCAGCGGGACGGCCTCTCGACTAAACATGGCCGCCAGGCATTTCTCTGGTGTGCAGGAGCGCTGCTTGAAACCCACTCCTCCTCGCCTGGCACAGAAACACTGTGAGCCTGGCCTCGCTACACGCTACACGCTACACGCTACACACTACACACTACACGCTACACACTACACACTACACACTACACACTACACACTACACGCTACACGCTACACACACACTGGGACCCAGCGAGTCTCTAAATAACCTAAATGGAGCCGTTGGTCTGGTTCTTCATGTTGTTGAAATGGACTCAAATTGATCAGTCGTCTCGTGTGTAGCACAGATGTGGAGACCTTCTGTCTGTGTGTGTAGTTTGAGAGATGCCACAGTGTTCCCAGGGTTATTCCACTTCACCTTGTGTCAATTACAAGGAAGTCTTACTAATTGTGGGACTCGGATATTCCCACAAAGATCTTACATTTTTTCATTATGGTCTTAAAAAGTCCACTGAACTTGTTGAAACCTGCAGAGACCCTGGGTTATTTTCGCAATCTTTTCTTATGAAATCTTTTCTACCGAAAACCTCAGTGTCAGATTGACTGAACCAACTTTTTAATGAAGTTTATCGTGCAAGAAATGATGTGTATGGCTTTCCTTCGGAATTAAATGCAAGTTATGAGACCCAGTTCCTTTAGGCAGCAGTCTGAAGCGAAGCTTTGCAGATCCAGCTCTCCTCCCTCATCGGTCTCTTTCACTCGTCTCTTCAAACAACCGCTGCTAATTTAACCTCCAGGTTTTGCTTCCTTTCAGCTCGTGGCGCTCCCTGAAAGAACTTCCGACCCGCTCCCCTGTCACCGTCAGCCTGGCAGTGTTTGAGAATATTTCGGTGCCGTTGAGCTGAATAGTGGAAAAGGAAACGTGTGCAGGAAATCTCGCCCGGCGTCGATACACACATACACACGACGTGTCCACAAACATGAATTACGTTACCACACACTTCATAATCGACTCCTAACCCTTGCACACATGAACTAGCGCTTGTTCCACCAACACTGCCTCGTGCATGCCATCGGTCCCTCACACACACACACACACACACACACACACACACACACACACACACACACACACACACACACACACACACACACAGACACACACACACTGGCAGGCAGCAGGCGGAGGTGGGGGTGATTGAATGTGAGGGAGAGGCGAGACGACAAGCGTAGCATTCACCTTGATCAACAGTCTTTTCTTGGCTTTCAAGCACAGTGCACGTTGATGCTGCTGCTCTATTTTAACAAGCTAATCTGGGCAGAGTGTCAACAGCAACACACTGTAACTACACACACACACACACACACACGCACGCACGCACGCACGCACACACACATGTACAGACGCTCTCAGTATTTATGTAATACTCTTTTATGTTTGTGCGTTTGTCTGTTTATTGGTTGTGGAGGGTCACTCTGATACATCTGCTTTGTGATTGGACGCATTACAATCAGATTTGGAGCTAATAAGACAAACATCCGATAATTATATTGAATTGATTCCAGTTTCGTGTTAATTGTATGGATCAGATCATCACGGTCAGAAGTCTGGCTCAGCGATGATAACGAGTTGTCATCTGATCAAATCAACACCGAGGGCTTTAGAGTCTTGTGTTGTCGGAAACATCGCGCAAGCGGTTTCAATCTCGTTTTTTTGCTGCTTTAAGACATGCACTGAACTCCCGACATTTTCCAAGTTTTCCGGGAGGTGCTGTACGTGAGAACTCAAATGTCTGAGCTAGTTGCGACGTTGTGTTCATGCCAACCTCCGAGTACAATGCCCGAGAGCCAATGTGAGATGCAGCAGGAAAATATCCAGAAATTTCACATACTAATATCTCAGGATGAAACAGAGGAGCTGTGCACTTGAAGTGATTCTAAGATTTCTATAGAAATTGCCTGATTTCTTGCTGTCACATATAATATGAGAAAGGTTATAAATAAGCTCCACTGATCTGTTTGGGCGAGTGAGCAGTGAGATCCATAATCCATTCATCCGTGTGTTTGTTTTAGTTTACGCATAGAGAAGTCGTAAAGAAGCCAGCTAGTGAATTTGTAATTGTTGCAACTACACTGCTGAGGTGCTTTTGTTATATTTATCTTTTTCCTGCCGTTATCATCGCCCTGTGGAATCTCCGGAGCGTTCAGGTGGGAGGAGGCGCAGCAGGAAGAGGCAACACGTTACGTTTTACCTCTGCTGCGGAGATCACGTGTTCTTGTTCGGCTCCTATCAGCAAAAGCTCGTCAGTGTCTTGTGTGGCTTAATCCTGAGATATTCTAATTTATTTTTTAAAATAGCACTGAATGGAGTTTGGTGTGAGGTCTGACAGCAGCTGGAGACGGACGCAATTGGGACAAAGCTAATTTGGTCGAGGTAAAATGATGTTCAAGGTTCAAAGAAAACGACACTGGGTTTGAGTAGATCCTAAGTTAGTAAAACAAGGATACAAGCTGTGGAGAACTGCAGAGGAGAACCCTCTTGAGAACGTTCTGGTAGTTCTTATATGAAAGCTCCTTTAGAGCTGTTGCCCCCGACAGTCACCTCCTGTGTTGGCTGTAGTCGCAGCGTTGTCTGGCAGCACCGTACGTCTCTTACATATTTATTTGTCAAAAAATCCACTGGGAGACACAAACAGATGTAGAAACTGCACTAATGACGTGAGAGAAGTCATTGTCATCACCTTTCCCTTCCGTCTGCATCGCATAAGAAAACCCGCCCTTGATTTATTTGGCAGAGGCATCGCCCTCAGCGCGGAGAAGATGGCTGATAAGGGTGTGATGGTTGAAGGGGATCCATCCGTCCTTCTCTCCCTCCATCGCTGCAAACTGCCTCTGATCCTGACGAGACTCCATTAGATGTTCGAGGAGGCGCAAAGCCAGACATAAGCCAGCTCTCTCAAAATGTCACCGCTTTCTCAGCCAGGTGGAGAACGCGCTCGGCACCGTTCAGATCGAAGATGTCGAAATAAGTCCAGAGCTCTGCTGCTGAAAATAAAAGACATCTACTAGATCTGCTACAATATCTGAGGGAGTGCACCACAGCTACAATACGTCCGTCTTTGACACTGCAACTGGGACGCAGAAGTTAGTTGCGTCACTTCCACCAGTTTTGTCTGCGGTCGATTTGCACCAGATGTGTTTGTCACATGCTGAGACCGGAAAGTGCGGAGGCCAAGGTGCCTGAAGCTAGCATGTGAACGAAAAGCACAACTGCACGAGACACACAACGGAAACACAACCACAACTGAAGAGACACAATGAAAACGGTTACTTACTGCCATCCCACCAAAGCAGGCACTCGACCAATCAAATAATCAAATAACTAATTAAAACCAACCTAATCAGAAACATGAACATTTGAACATCAGTGTGATAAGAACTTGTCCTTCCACTAACATGGAGGAGGCATGGTTTATGACCTATGTTCACAACAGGGTAGCGATGATAAATATTTAAACGATCAAGTATTAAAAGACGTTTTACAGCAATACAACACTGTCGCCCAAACTTTACCAGCAAACATTAACCTGATGGTTCAAAGATCACGTGAAGAGGTCAGAAAAAACGTACGGCAACAAACGACGGCTGATGTTTAAAGGTGATAAGGATGTTTTTTCGATGTCGGTGCGCAGGCGTCTTCAAGCTCTCAGGGTGTGACTGGTGAGACGGAGCTCACAGAGTCAGAGCGGCTGGCGGCGCTGCAGCTCTGCTCGAGACTGTCAGGAGAAGAGTTTCATGCTCGACTCTGAGGCTGCAGAGAGAAGACAGTTACATCAGCCTCCGCTGTCAAGCCACTTTTCCTGCTTGTGAAGTGAGCTCAGCTATAGGTGCAAGACAGCTGTGTGTGTGTGTGTGTGTGTGTGTGTGTGTGTGTGTGTGTGTGTGTGTGTGTGTGTGTGTGTGTGTGTGTGTGTGTGTGTGTGAGTGTGAGTGTGAGAGAGAGAGCAGAAGAGGCAGTGTGTGTTTCTTTGTGCTGATGTAGATAAAGGATATGTGTCTGAGCTAGAAAACGAAAAGGAAAAATACTGTGCATGTGTATTTGTGTGTCTGTGTGTGTATGTCAATGATTTGAATGAGTAGAAACTGTAGAAGTGTGTGTGTGTGTGTGTGTGTGTGTGTGTGTGTGTCTGAATAAATGTATTTTTGCTGTTGTGGATCTTTTTAAATACTCCGACTTCATGGGGAAAAAGTTTCTTTAAGTAACAAAAAACAAAAACCTGGACAATCTCCTGCTGCTTCTTCAGATGTGAAAGACAAACTCTGGAGGTCACGTCTAAAACGGCTTTAGTTTGATTTTTATCAGTAAAACGTTCCTTTAGAAAAATGACTAGATAAATATCTCATAGTAAAGTTATTATCTGAGGGTCCTTAGCAAACCTTGACATGAGAGAAATAAGAAATTGAATAGGAAAGAACATCAGTAATACTTAATAATGGTGACTGTTCGTGTTTATCAGTTGCCAGCTCCTCTCTCTCCGATACACACTGTGTGTATGTAACAAATCTATGTTTTATCAGTATTGTGTTAAGTAGTGTCAGCAGTAAAGGAGGAAAGTGGCTGCAGCCAATCTGGGTGGTTTCCTGCCCAGATTCAACAGAGTCTTGGTCTTCTCGTCCAATTAGCTCTGCAGCTCTGTCCGCTGCCGCTCGTCCACTGTAATGCAAACTGCATGAAATACCCTGTCACAGTCAGTTTGTCCCTCAGCCCAGATGTTCTGCTCTCTTTACTGTATGTTGAAGATTTATGTCCCAGGGGGCATCGGGGGCCGAGGGGCTACCATATCATGCGGATGATGGCTCTTTTGTCTTGGGTGCCATCCTGGAAGACAAGACGAGTGGGGGCAGGACGGTGGGTCGCAGGAATCCAAAATATGTTGCGCGGCACAAAGGACACGGGTTCGGTGGTCCGGGGCCTGAATGAGCTGTCGTTTCGGTGAAAAACAAGACGGAGAGCTTTTCATTCTGTGCCCGTCGATGATTTGACCATTTGAATATCACACAAGAAGCAACCCGGCGATGCCAGAGACGGCCTCTGATGTGGTTTCCATCTGACACCGCTGACAGCCGAGTTGATGCCTGCGTCGCTCGGAGGCCGTCAGACAAAGAGGCAGACACGTCTGTTTTTAAGGTGGCGAGATGAGTGATGTTTGCTCATTATGTGGAGACTGTTGGTCTGAAACCCTCTGTTCATCCACAGTTCGTGACAGTTGGGGACGGCGTCACTCCGGGTGTCCTGTGAGGTCCAATCAGTGGCCTTTAGTGGCAGATAATAACGTCCAGAGATTTTTAATGATCAGTAGAGAAGAGAAGATAATAAACAATCCTAATAAATCCCCCAAAAAAATCGACTTCACTCTTGGCCGGAGCATTTTCTGTGGAACTGGAACGGGAAGTGTCAGTTGCAGAGTAAATATTAACACCCCCCCCCCCCCCCCCCCCCCCTTTCATTACCCTGAACATGGGCACAGCCAGAAGCAGGGCATTGTTTTCACCCATCTGTGCCTGCATGGCACATGATAACAACAATATGGCCCTAAAAACACATTTTTCAAGATGCTTCCCCGAATAAAAGAGACCATCTTATTAATTCCCAAACAGTTGGTGTCATGTGATCGGTGACGTCACAAGCGAGATAGAAAGATGACGTCATGCGTACAGAGATGACCTTTTCACAGATTGTCTGCTTCCTGTTGGACAGTAGATCATAAAGATTGATGGTAAGATAATGATGTCGCAGAAAATGATGTCGCAGAAAATGATGTCACCAATAAAATAAGAGACACAATCTCCAGCTTGTTTAAACTAGCCGATCATTCATCATACGATATGAATGATAATAAAAAGGTATTATTACGATCTAATAAGTTGCTTGACTGGGTTATGCACATTCACACAGGGAAAACATAACTTTTATTTTTTATGATTTCACAGATATCGACAGGCACATTTAAACTATTTTTAAACAAAGTATATTTCCAATTTGTCTAGTGATGCGCTGCAGCTCGAATAGAGTTAAGGCCTTTATTATAAAGAGCAGTGAAAATGATATCAGCTACCACGGCGACTTGAAGCCGCGCTGTTTACGTCTCTTTACAACTTACTATCGAGGAGACCCCGATATCATCTCCCAGCTGTTTCAGTGGCAGAGAACGACATGTTGGCAGCGACACAACAACAAACCCACACGACAGATTGTGATTACAGATAAGAACTCACACGGCTCCAGACCCTTCAGCACGAGCACAATCCTTTTAGACAAATCTCCTGCCTTGCAGAGCGTGATACGAGCCTCTGGTATCTCACACAGCTCATCGCCTCCACTGACCTCTGAGCGTCTATTACTGGATCTGTTTGCAAAGCCGGGTCTTGTAATGTGGATCGGATGGAGACCTCGAGTGAATTAAAAAGACCTGTGCTCTGAAAAGATGCTTTTACTTCGTCCCTGTCGGTGGTTTCGCAGTTTTAACAGATCACACACACTGTGTTCTATGTTTAAACAATTCACAGGAATTCAGTTATGAGCTTTATGAACAGACCATTTGTAAAGGGTAGTTTCTGCAGTTTGAAATGTTAAAGCCATCAGCCATGAGAGATGAAATATAAGAACAACACAAGACGGTGCACAACTTACTTTTCAATCTGTAAAGTCCGATAGTCCGATATCACTATACAGTGATTTTGGCAATTTGTATTTCTGTGCGAATGTTTAGTGGACTTCTTATACCCTATATTGTTCACTCATTGTTTCCCACAATGCATCGTGAGAAGTAGTGAACAACCTATGGTCACTAACGGAGCCGTATATACCATCATGCATTGCACTCGGTGGAGGGACGAGCCGCAGGAGCAGCCAGACCTGTCGTACAAATATTTCTACATTTAAAAACTGTCATTCAACATGTTTAAAGTAAAGTGTGAAATTAATATTTAAAATTTCATTTGGGATTTTCCCCCCGGCCGACGCTGTTGTTGTTGTTGTTTTACGTCGTAATCCTGCGACAATGACGTAATTACCGCCGCAAAGACAATGAGCCGAGTCGTGCCCGAAAGTGTTTCTCTCTTTCAGATGACAAAGTTGGAAACGCGCTTACACTGCCCCTACTGTTCATGTGCGTATTGCATCTTGTGGACGTGTTGCATTACTTTCTGAGGACGTGGACAAATGAGGAACCAAGCGGACGCAGGACACGCAGGGCAGCCACGATGTGTATAAAGCAAATATATCTCCAGCCTTATACTGAAGGTTTTACCAGAACAAAAAACTGATTTGTTTGGTGAAAGTCTTTTTTTACTCAATTTCTCCCAATCGACTTACTGTTGCTAGTTCCCTTCAGTGTTGAGCCGGTGCTCTGTGATTGTATCTGTCGCTTTTGCTTGAAACCGAGTTTAGGCGACTAAAACAAAGAGTTAAAACAGGAAACAGGGCGATGATGATCTGTGGGTTTTGTCCCATTTCCCATTGAAAGACCTCAGATTTACACCACGCAGTATTCCAAGGTGTCTTGAGGTGTTTTTTCGACCGAGGCTGGGACAGAATAAGGCGGTTAAACCTCCTGCTTGTAAGCTGTTGTCACGGCCACGATGCAGACGGACGCAGAAGGAGCGAGAGCAGGTCGAGGTGGCGCTGGGTTGTGTGTTTGTGTCTTCTGGGGCTGAAGCTGTGGAGAATAAAGGTCTGACGGGATGCGATTTTCATGCAGCTGAAAGGGAAAGGAAATTAAATGTTGGCGCCCAAAGCTCCCTTAACCCTCTCTCATTGAGCTTTGAGAGCGGTGTAGGTGGGGGTGTAAGTATTAAGAGGGGGGGGGGGGGGGGGGGGGGGGGTGTAAACTGAAAAGCACTGGTCACATACTGAGCAGAGCGAAGCAGGGTCCTCACTGCCTGCCACCTCCAGCTGTCGCCAAGGGGGACAAAAGGAGGTGTGGGGGTGTCTGTGAAGAAGCTGGAGAGGTGGGGGGGGGCTGAATAGAAAGATAAACTAAGTGCCCCCCCCCCCCCCCCCCACACCCTCTACACACACACTAACACACACTAACACACTCACACACACAAAGGACCTTGTCATCTGCATTAGGCAGCATCTTCTCTATTTGCCCCCCCCCCACACACTTTCTTTTCCAAGCCGAACTGCACACAGTGCAAAGAAACACACACACAAACACACACACACACACACACACACACACACACACACACACACACACACACACACACACACACACAAATCTGTACAAAGTTGAACTGTGTTCGCATATTCTCACAAAAATGTATCCATGCATGAAAGACTGAGCCTTGCCACCCACACACACACACACACACACACACACACACACACACACACACACACACACACACACACACACACACACACACACCTTTCTGTCTTAATTCTTTAACCCTCCTCCCATGTTTGCTGCAGCTGTTAGTTCTCCATCAGACTCCACTCGCTGCAGCTAAGAACTCATTAGTCCTATTTGTTGATTAGGCCAGTGTGTGTGTGTGTGGGTGTGTGTGTGGGTGGGGGTGGGGGTGTGTGTGTGTGTGTGTGGGTGTGTGTGTGTGTGTGGCAGAGTTGGTCACGTCCCTAACGACAAACCTGTTTCTGTTAACTGCTCTTTATTGTATTTATACTGTTTTACTCATATTCAGCAGGTTTTTACGCAGTATTTAAGAAAACTTAAATTTTGAAATTAAAACGGTCCCATTATGAAACCACATTTAAATTGACCAGATCCAGATTTTCATTTGGTTCTGCAACACATTGCATTTACTCATAAAGATCTGTTCCCTGAATATGCCTCATCCTGGAAAAACCTGGATCCACCCGCTGATCTGGATCTGCAACAGAACTTGAGAATCAGTTGAGTAGTTTTTGCGTAATCCTGCAAACGAACCAATAAACAGAAACTCCTCGTCAGAGATAAGAATCAATGAGTCTGAACTAGTCTGAACATTTCAGGTCCAAATAAAGAATCACTTTACAAACTGTTTAGAATCTACTGAGGGAGAAACGTATTAGTGATGAAATACATAAACGTGCTGTACAGTAACAGTCACATTATTTAAAATGAAAAAGAATATGACCACGATATAATGGAGATTATGTTGATTTAGAGTTTATGTAAAAAGCCAAGTTATTTATTTTTATTTTAATAAAAAAAATGAGTTTTTTAAAGTGGAACATTTGCATTTTACAAATATGATTTTTCATCGTCTCCATGAATGTTTATTTTCCCAATAATGACTCAACTCAACAACCTTTTTATTTATTTTTTATTCTGCGTGACATCACAGGGATTTTGTTTGAATTTGCGAAACAGAAAGCGTTTTGGATTTTTTAATCTTGACGTACGAGCGTGAGATTTTCATTAACTATGCAAATCATCCCGATCGTAGGAAGTCACAGTCTCTGATTAGAGCCCTAACGTCTTATTTTAGAAACGACAAACGCTGCCTGATCCTGAGAGAGGAACCTCGAAGCCTCTTGGATTTCTCTCGACTCGAGCGTGAATCCGTTTCTGAAGATATTTCCACTTGTTTCCAGAGAACGAGCGACTGTTGCCTCATCGACAAAATCATTTGAAATGTTAGTTTGAAAAGAAAACGGGACTTTGGTGACTTGTGAGGAGGATTTTTTATATTTATTCGGTGAATCTTCTTCACCTTCCTTTCTGCTCCCCCCCCCCCCACCCCCCCCCCACCCATCATCTGCCCTCCTCTTCCCTTCGCCCCACTCATTCTCCTCTACCTCTCCTCTTCCTCCTCCTGTCGGCAACATGTGGAGCGGTCGCCATGGCAACGAGGGGAGGTGACATGTGCTGTAGACAGGCAGGGAATGGAGGGAGGGATGGGAGGAATATAAGGAGGAGCCCCACAGTGCACTTTGTAGTCTCTCTCTCTCTCTCTCTCTCTCTCTCTCTGAGAACAAAATAGCATCTCATTGCTCTCCGTGGAAGTGGAGGAGGCTAGTCGTCCCTCTTCCTCCTCTTCTTCCTCTCCTCTCCGAGCATGTGCTCAGTTGCGTCGAGGAAAAGCCAGGACCCAAAAATCGCTATCTGCATTTTTTCCCTCCTTTTTTCTTGTAACGGATGAGACGAATGGCCGAAAGAAGAAGGAGATGGAGGAGGAGGAGGAGGAGGAGAGGGAACTCTCTCTTTTATTTCTTTTCCTGAAGAAGGAGAGAAAAAGGGGTGACGAGGGGGTAGAGATGAAACTCCCTCTCTCTCTCTCTCTCCCGCTCACTCTCTCCTCCACCACCACCTCCTCCTCCTCCTCCTCCTCCTCCTCCAGCGCCGGTGTGGTGCTGCCTCCGAGTCGCCGCACCTGGAGACGAATGGGGAATAGACGCGGGAGGAGGTGTCTGTTGCGTCACCTCGCCACGGACTCTTGGTAGGATTGAATTGTTGTTCTGCATGATAATGTGACTCCCTCCTCTTGGTTCCTCTGTGGGATTGAGGAGTGCTCAAAAACATTCTCTCATCCTTTTCTGTTCGTCCCCGAAAAAACGACTTCACTCGTTCAGCAGTTGATCTTTGTCAAAAAAAACAAAAACAAGTCCTAATGTCTCCAGCCGAAGGAGCAGTGGGAGTGTCCGTGGAGTTTAGAGTCGACGGGCTCCACGCAGCTGCATCTCACCCGCCACTGTAGTCACATTCACTTTAATGGGATTTACCGCCGCTTTCATTTTCCCCAGCTGCATGCCGGCACCGCAGGAGGGCAAACTTTTAACCGCGTTGTGTATTTGTCATCTTGCAAGTGGTAACGGAGGAGGAGGAGGATTTTGTATGCGTGTGTGGGATGTTGCCGAGAAAACGGATTCACACTTCGCTTTGGCTAAAATATAACAAGGGGCGGTGAAATCAATCGTCTTTGGGTTAAATTCATAAATGGAAGTCTGTATTTGTGAGATATGTTTTTAACAGCATGTTGTTGGCGTGTGCATGTGTGTGTGTGTGTGTGTGTGTGGACTTTTGCTTAGGTGCATGTGTTTAAGTGTGTACAAGCGTGCACCTGCAGATGTGAGTGTATCAGTGTAAAATCAATCTACATCAGAGTGTGTGTGTGTGTGTCCGTGCAGCCTGTGTAGATGCACATACTTCTTTACATGTGCAGGTGTGTGTGTGTGTGTGTGTGTGTGTGTGTGTGTGTGTGTGTGTGTGTGTGTGTGTGTGTGTGTGTGTGTGTGTGTGTGTGTGTGTGTGTGTGTGTCTGTGTCCGTGCAGTGTTTTTCTGTTTGCTTGTTTGCTGAAAGGTTTTGTTAAAGCCCCGGTTGAACTTTTCCAAAGACCCGGGATGAATCGGAGGTGAGGGACAGATCTTTGTTTCCTGCAGGAAACAATAGCCGGCCGCCGCTCTCCCTCTGACCTTTTTTCACCCGTTCTCAATAAGCCAGAGCCGTGCAAATCCATCTGCCTTTTGTCTATGGGAGCCTGGCTAATCCACACACACACACACACACACACACACACACACACACACACACACACACACACACACACACACACCCACCTCTCCACACACATACACGTATACACCCTGTCACACAAACACACACACACACACACACACACCCCTCCACTGCTAAATCTCCATCTCAAATCCAAAAACTCTTATTATTTCTGCCGTCCGACTCTAATTTCTTAACAGATTCTCGTCACATGTTCTCGTCACCTGCAAAGCAGATTATTATAAGTCAGTGAGTGAGAACTCGAGTGAGGATGGAGCTGCAGGAAAGGGGAGCGACTCCTAATGTGGCAAAAAATTTAATAAAAAATCACCGGAGGAGAGATTTAAAAATAAAACGGTCCAGAACAGATATTCTGCAGCGGCACATTTCGCTTCCCTCTCTTTCGGAGGGTTTTCGTATTCCTTCCCCTCCGGTTCGAAGACGCCTGTCCGTCTGCAGTGTGTCTGATATCTGCTGAAAAGGGCTGAACCCAGCGGCGTTCACCGACAGACCGACAGACCGACTCCTGGACGGACCAGGGTGATGCTTTTCAGAAACACTGTATGTGTAATCACGTCTGTGAAATGGAAAAAATTTGCAAGTACAATCGCTTTTTTTTTTTTTTCCGGGAGCAGATGGACAATAGAGGCGGAGGCATGAAAAGGAACTCCCTTCTGCTCGCTGCCTTTGGGGAGACGATATTTTCCTTTCATTTTTTTTTTTTTGTTGCCTCTCACTGAAATACACTTGATCAAAATGTCTGATTCTCCTCCAGAAACAACTGCGTCATGTGACATCTGAGCCGGGAACGATCCAGACCGAGGTGTTGTTTCTGATCCTTTTTTATCAAATCAAGAAGTCGCTCTGATTATCGTCTCAGATTATTCAATTTTTTACACACACACGTTACATTTCATTAAGATTCTGCAGCCGCCCCGTGGCTCTACACATCCGGCCCTCGGCCATTAGAGAGTGGAGGAAGAGGCGAGAAAGGCCTGACGCCGCGTTCCGTTAAACCCCGGAGTTACCCACCCCCGAGTGGGAGGTTGCAACTGGAACGCCCCCTCGAGTCGGAGGAACCTCACCACCCCCGACTTCAAAATCCAAGATGGCTGCTCCGTATGTGACCAGTATTAGCGCTTCTGTCTTTAAATCCGTCGTACACACAGTACGGTCCCATCACTGTCTGTGGACACGTTACTACAGTTTGTAATGCGTTACTACGACCGGGTTGTGCTAACAGTGGCTGGCTACCCGATGAACTCTGGTTATTCGGAAGTGACGTCATCCCGAGGGCCGAGCTCCGAGGTGTCATGTGACGCGGCGTTAGAGCTGCAGAGCCCGGGGCGGATGACCTCTTGTTGTCGGATGTGGCCGATGCAGGTTTCCGATACTTCGAACCTTTTTTACGAGTTCAGCTTCGTTGTGTACGTCACCGAAAATGTTGCACGGTGTTGCACAGTAATGGCTGCCACTCGTGCGTGAAGGTTCCGCCTCCTGAGCAAACATTTGATTTTCCAATCATTGCAAATTTCTGCTACACGGCGCGAGCGGCGCGGCTGCTCGTTTTTCATCGACGCCAACCATCAAGTCAGAACCCCCCCCCCCCCTCTCTCTCTCTCTCTCTCTCTCTCTCTCTCTCTCTCCCCTCCATCCCTTTACTGTTACTAACAACTGCAACCAAACTTCATTAAGCAGTTGGGGTCAGGCTACATTTGTTTGAATCAATAGAGAGACATGCAAGGCAGCCATGATAAAGAGGGTGAGGGGGGAGGTGGAATCAGTGTGTGTGTGTGTGTGTGTGTGTGTGTGTGTGTGTGTGTGTGTGTGTGTGTGTGTGTGTGTGTGTGTGTGTGTGTGTGAGGAGGGGGGAGTGTGCTTTTGGAAACGCCGGCATCTGTCCCGTGAAAGATGACTGAGCTGTTACAGTTAGAGCCTTGAATTATGGGCCATTACTCTGCGAGCAAGATGCAATCCCTCTCCATGAAACTTAATTTGACCAAACAATGAGATGACTCACGGAGTAAAATGACAAATGAAGTTATTTGATCCGTGGTTTACCGAAAAAAACAAAACAACACATTTTTGCGAAAGATGATTGCAGTGGAAGCGTGTGGAATCAGCAGCAATGCATTATTAATGGCGCTGCCAAGCCCACGACGCGCTCAGGCTGCTGCCAACTCACTTTTTGTTTATGATGCTGTTGTTTCTTTTACATTAAGAGCGCATTAATGAAAAGAAACATTAAAAATACACAACGCAGCCACAATCAATTGTATCTGCTTCTATGGACGTCTAATGCAATATTAATATCTGCAGCCATACAACTCCAACATACGCGGACTCCCTGCATTATGTTTATTACTGATTTATGAACAGCCTCAGTTGTAACTCGCGGTTACTAGTAGATCAATCTTTTATACGCTCTGGAGCACGGAGACGAAATTTCTCACATTTTTTTGTTCCACTTTATATTATATGTCTTTTTTTTTTTCCTGAGCAGGAAGAAAAAGCTTCAGAGACGCCCACCGCTTCCTTTCAAGGCCGCCACATTACTATGCAACCGGCTTTTACAGTACGGCTTAGAGCTGCCCGAGCAAAGTGGACACCCCACAAAGCATCGAACAACTGTTGTCCCCCATTGTGGGTCTTTCTGCGGGCCCTCTTTATCAGGTGCTGAATGCATTTCAGTGAATGAAATCATAGGGGGTGGGGCGGTGAGGGAGAGGACGGAGATGGTGGAGGTGGTGGGGGTCGCTCCCTTGAAACCTCACAAGAATTCCACAACAATCCGTGCGCAGGGCAGAGACGCCCTTTTCCCACCTCCCAGGGTTCCTCTGTGCAGACAGGCGGGCAGGAGGGATTCGACAGGGCTGCCCCCTTTCAAAGCCTCCTTTCCATTAACTCACCACGCCGCACCTCGCCTAATCTCTGTGACCTCTACCGCCGAGGCACAGGGATTTTATTTCTAACCCCCCCCGAGACCGGCCTGCACCTCAGGATTTATCCTCAGCGACCAAACATGCAGAATATGCAGCACACAAGTTCTGTCAGGGGAAGTTAACGATGAGCCACAGCAGGCGTTTACGTTTTTTTTTGCTTCCAGTAAAAGGGGGGAAATTCATCTCCACTGCTCCGAGGGAGAAAAGAGAAAACTTGTTCCCGAGCAGAAACAAGTGGAGCAAAGCTTTTCTCTTTCCGCCATTGATCTCCTTTGAGATAATTCTTTGTCAGGGGGAATTGTAGGTCTCGTCATAGGCAGTGCAATTTGTAGCTCGTCTCTTTTGGCTGTAGCCTCGCTCTTTGTTGTCAAGATCATTACGCAGTGTGTAATAACGGGGAATTATGTTGCCTATTGTTAGCTCTTGGTAGTCAGGTGAAACGCAACAGGCCCATTATCTGGAGCTGCACTGGTGTCTGGAAATGAACAGCGAGCAGCCGTCGGAGCTGCGGCTCATGATGAACAGTTCAATAAGACCACTTGCCTTCTCTCAAATTATTGCCGCGGTGGTTTTTTACCCACTCGAGAAGCAGCTCGGAGACGTTCGTCAGGCAGCGCGCCTCCATTGTGTTATCTCAAGCAGCCGACCGCGTGAAAAGACATCTTTCATCTCACGTTGTTTGCCGAAGGATCTGGTTTGTCACGCGGTGGATTAAAGCGCAGCCGAGGTCGGCGCTGGCAAGGCACCGGTTTGAGACGGCAGAGCTGGTGGAAATCTCCTCCGATGCAGTGATCGGCGTGTTGCTGTCTCCACACATCCACAACGCTGTGCTAAACAGGAGTTCATGCATTCTACACGCACCTCTGGGCACAGATGGTCCAACAAATGCTCGTGGTGATACTTTTCATGGAGAACAGCCAAATGCATATTTATGTGGAGGACAGAAAAGAACCATGTGATCGTCTCCTGATGTAGAACCAGACATTTTCTAGGTGGAGGTGTTTGAAGCAGAAATGATTGATTTCTGCCTTTAAAGCGGTTCAGAGAGATTATTTTGTCAATTGAAGGATTTCAGAGTGAGTTTCTGGACCGTTTGGTGGAAGCTTCACTCCAGGAGAATCAAACCGTGTGCAGCAGTGAGAGGCTGCAGGATTGTTCCAATCTCCACCAGGTGATTCTGCAGATTAGTTCCTCTTGTCTGACCGATCGGTGAAATCACCGGCACACGTGTAGGTACAACACCTCTGCTGCGGACACTTCCAGGCGTGATGGATGAATCGAAGCTCTCCTCTTGGCTGTGATTGCACGTCGCTGTTTGAGCTGCAGAAACAGAAACATATCATTAACCTCCTTCTTTTGTTTTGTTTTACTCCACAGGGGAGCCAGATCAACCAGATCCCCACCAAGTACAGCCAGGCGGAGTCGACCAAGTTCCTCATCCTCACCGTCGTGTCCATCCTGTGCATCGTGGGCGTGCTGCTGGCCTCCACCGTGGTCTACTGCCTCCGCCACCGCTCGCACCACAAGCTCAAGGAGAAGCTCACCAACCTGGGAACAGATACGAGCAGCGATGCTACCGCCACCTATCAGGTAGGAAGAGTTACTGCACCTATGAGCATTTGAATTTGAACTGCAATTAAAAACAATGATGACGAAGATCAGTGTCCGTGATGGAGCTGTACCGGGATCCCTGGTAACCCAAAGGGATATTTTCCCCTTATTTTGATTTAAATTTGACAATTGAATAAACAGAGAAAAAGCTGGAAAGGTTTTTATTGATTGAATTTGATGTCCCAACAAGCTACCGTCAAATTATCTTCGTCATTCTGCAACAAGACTTTGTCCAGGGCCGTTTGCGGTGGGGTCTTTTTTTTTCTGGACAGGACAGATCGGCAAAATGAAAGCTGCTGAAAAATAGTTTTAAAAAGAAGACAACAGATTCAGGTTGTTTGTGCTTCGAATGATATCGAACCTTTATTGTCCTGAGTTGAGACTTTCTATCCGAAGCAGACTCGACCTCAGATGCAGCTTCTCCACTGTTGTTGGCTGAAACCTGGTTACGAGGAGATAAACGCGTCGGTGACGTTCTCCTCACTCTGCTTCACTAAATCAAGCCCAGCTTTTGTTTCATATTGACATGTTATAACTAGATTGATGCCGCGCGGCGTTTGCTGACTCCACTTAATCTCCTGCTGTAATGTGTTGTTGGAGACGTGAGGCAATATCGCCAATCCAACAGGTTTTCCACCTCCAGTCATTTCCATTCCTTCCCCCTGCTCGCTGTAATTATCCTGTGGCCGGAATAGCCGGGTGTGAAATTTAATTTAAAGAATCCAATATTAAGTGGCTTTTTGAGCAAAGAATTAGATTGAGATTTCTCCGTCTCTCCCTCTCTGACCTTTTCCCCACCATGTTTTTAAATGAGAGTGGTCCTGTGAGCATTGATTTTATAATGAGCCCAGCCCTTCCCCTAAGTGCTTACATTTCATGCTCTCCTCGGGATTCTGAACTTCTGAAATAGACTGTGCTGCTGCTGCTGCTGCGTCAAAGGTTTAACTCATCACCGGGGACTTGATGATCACAATGTCAATTTATGTTTTTTGCATAATCATCTGCTGTTGACCAATGAGGAAGAGGACGGAAGTATAAACTACTCAGCAACAGAAGAGAGTTTCTGAAAGTCTTGACATTCAACGTGCCCAATGACACGCTGACATTTCAGCTCTGCCCCTTCCTCCTCCTCCTCCTCCTCCTCCTCCACGGAACATTTACTTTTCCTCCATGTGAAAAACTTATCTTCATGGTTACTTGCCTCCAAGATTTGCTTTTAATCCTCTAATTGGAAACTGCTCGTTAAAAGACCTTGTTGACGCTTTATTTATCTGATTAATAGCGAACAAAAACGTCCACGTTGCTCGTTCTTGGACGGTTTACTCAGGCCCGCTCAGACTCCCAAAGCCCCTCCAGTGGATCCTCTTTGCTCCGTCGTCTTTATCGAGTCTCGACAGCGAGCCGTCGTCATCCTCAGTGAAAGGCCTCAGTGTTCAGCTCCCATCTTAGCCTTGTAAGCCTCGTCTCTTTGTCAGCGCCGCTGTGCAGAGGGGTTCCCTGGGCTGGATTCTGTCTGAGTGTGTGTGTGTGTGTGTGTGTGTGTGTGTGTGTGTGTGTGTGTGTGTGTGTGTGTGTGTGTGTGTGTGTGTGTGTGTGTGTGTGTGTGTGTGTGTGTGTCTGCAGTCTCTGGGGCTACATGCAATTAAAGCAGACAGGAAGCGGTAGGCTGCCTGACGGCCTTACTGCTGCAGCTCCTTCGAGCTATAGCTGTCAAACACACACACACACACACACACACACACACACACACACACACACACACACACACACACACACACACACGACTCTGCCATCAGCTCCCTCCGAACCCCCCTCCACCTTCAGCCCCCCCCCCCCCCACTCCTCCCCTCCACTCCCTGGCCTGTCACTCAAATGGTCCCCGTGAAACAGCGAAATGGGATTGGCCGACTCTGACAAAGGAGGCAGTGATTGACAGGCGTCGACGGAGCGTGTGCGTGCAGCGTGTCGGGGCGCTGGGCGGGGAATCGGCCCGACAGTCAGTCAGTCAGTCAGTCAGTCAGTCAGTCGTTCCCCGGGTTACTCTGCCGTCGACATGGGAGTCTGCGACGTCGTATCAGTTTATCTTCACATCTGTTTCAAACTCTTATCTGCTCCTAAAAGTCTTATTTTATCCCCTCGACAGTCAAAACTATCCGACGGCATGAAGAGATGATTTCACTCAACTTTTAGCTCAGATTTCCCAGATATTATCTTAAAGTCATGTTAAGATATCATCATGCGCACCGTCAAATTTCTTGAAATGCTTCGGGATCTATCGCAGACATCTCAACACATTTGCATATTTTGTCTCGTTTATAAGACTAAAGATGAAATTGTGTTTCTTGTAGAAGACGATTTTTTTTCTCCCCAGTCTTTTTATGAGATTGCCTCGACTCGTCCTGCCTCACGCTGGGCCTGTGTTCTCTCTCCGTCGCTTTTCAGTTTCAAGGGTCCTCGCTGGCTCGATAACATCCTCTTTGTGCTGCCAGAGAGAAAAGAGCCGAACACATTTCCTGTGCATCTCGATCTGGATTTAACAAGCAAACAGTAACTCCTGTTCCCGGCCTGTCCCGCCGCTCCTTCCTCTGCACGTCACGTCTGTGTGTGTGTGTTCAATCTGCATCCGTTTGCTGATCAGATCATTTCCAGTCAGTGTCGTGTTCCACTGATATGAGGGATGTTTAATAGATGACATATCATACGACCAGTGTGCTTTGTGAAACTCTATCCTGGACTCGTTCTGCTTAGAGGTTTCGATTCCAGTCTCCTGCTGTGTGCTCACATGGGCTCGAGGTTTTGCTCGGGGGGGGGGGCTGGCAGGAGAAACTCTGAATCTGACATTAAGATGAAGATCTCAGCTCAGGTCTATTATTTAAAACAATGAAATATGATTGTTTCTGTTGGACGTCAGAAACACGAGTCCTTGTTGTTCCTTATGCAACAGTCGCACTTCAACACAAAGACTTCCACATGTTTTACACTGTGAGAGACGAACTCTGCTGCGTTCAGGTTTTTATCTTTTTATCTGGAACAAATTGGTTCAACTATGTTTTACTTTTATTCCAGATTTATGATCTTTATTCGCTTCTACAGTACTTTACTGAGCAGAACTCATATCACATTTTAATGTGTTTACTACGACCACACAAGCTGCAGATACACATACATCTGCACCAGGTCTTTATACAATACATATACATATATATATATATACATTATATTCCATCTCCTGTAGTTTCCCTTCAATCCTTCAGTCCCCCCCCCCCCTGTTTGTTTGTTTGTTCAGGCGATGAGGCAAAGCTCTCGGGTGAGGACCCTCCATTTGTTTTGGTCAGGAGGCCGTGTAAACAGGGCCCCACTGGCACGTCCCAGCCCCCACAGCCCCCCCATTAGAAGGTTTTGATGAAAGGGGGGTGCTTTGGGTGGCACACGCCTCTCGACCCTGACGTGCCCACCGTCGCCCCGGGGTGATGCATGATTCGTGTCGGTCATGGGCGCCAAGCGGATTCCCTGGCCTGGCGCCCATGAGAGGGGGTTACTGGTTTTTTTTTTCTTTTAACCTTTATTCACGCAGAGTGTCGATGAGGCCCGGGCGCTTTGTTAAAAGTCACCGACGACAAACACACTCACTCACTCGTCTCTCCCACTTCACAGCAGCAACTGTTTATAGTTTTGTTGGTTTAAAGGTGAGACACCCTGCTCCTTCTAATTCAGCCGTGTGGGACGATTCCTCCGAGTGTCTGAGTGAAAGAACTTTGTTTTTGTCTCAGATTGTAAAAGAAAACATTCAAAAGGATGTTGGTTCTGCTTTTCTTTCTTCTGCTTTGTTTTCATTCATTTCATTGTATTTTAAAATCAAATTGAAAAGACTTGCTAGACACCGGTGATCCATCATAGTGAACATGTATCCACCTTTATCCATTGTCAAAGTTAATGCAGTTATTAGAATGATGCTCCGACATATTAGATTTGAAACCGGACTGCATGGCGTCAGAAGAACGAGTCCAGGAGACAAACTCGAGCTCAAGTGGACGTCCTGGAAAAAGCTCATTTCCTTGAACATAAAACAACAACAATGACGTAAACATGTAACTTTCAAAACTCTTCTGAGGATTTCTTATGCTATAAATGTGACCCTTGTGCTTTATATGTTACATAAGTATCTTATTCTTTTATAATGTATTATACTTTATATATGTTGGGGCATTTTTATGTCTTTCTCATATTGTTCGACCCCTGGAAGTCGACCTTGACCCTAAATGTTGAGATGTTTTGCATCGTTGTTGTTGTAGATGAAGCAAAGATCTTTAAACCTGCTGATGTGCATATTGTACATTACATGTACATGAGTTCAATTACTTTTTAAATGTTGAAAAGTTAAAGCTAGTAGAATAAATGTTCAAATGTAAGAATAAGAAGTTTTGCGAGTCCCAGATGTTCTTCTTCTTCTTCTTCTTCTTCTTCTTCTTCTTCTTCTTCTTCTTCCTCCTCTACCTTTGAACTCGAAGGTCACAGAACATTAATGATTACATCTCTGTGACCTGGATCCACCCCCCCCACTGGCTCATTAGGCAAATATCTGACATTTTAACTTTTTTTAGACTCTGATACAGAAAAGAGAAATAAAATCTAAATCATTAGAATACTTGTGAATAAGAATTTATAAGGAAGGCAATTTATTTTGAAGACAAATTTATGACAAATCTGCATCAACTGAATCTTCTCAAGTGTCCGATGCTCCATCACAGGTGTCATCACTGACTAACCCGGCCCCGTCCTCTCTTCCGTAGGAACTGTGTCGGCAGCGTATGGCGGTCAAACCTCCCGCCGAGCGGCCGGAGCCCATCTCCTCCCGGATCAACAGCGTGTCGTCGCAGTTCAGCGACGGCGGTCAGGCCCTCAGTCCCTCGGCGAGGAGCAGCGTCTCCTCCTGGAGCGAGGAGCCCGTCCACTCCAACATGGACATCTCCACCGGTCACATGATACTGGTGAGTTAGACCTGACGCCACTTTGAAACAATGAACGGATGGATTCTGAGGGAGACATTTAAATCACTTCTTTTGGTTTTACTGACATTAGTGTTTGAATCTCGTCCAACTTCTCAACGGAAGTTTTGACCCTGACTTTGAGGAATAATGGAGAAAGAGAGTAGAAGAAGTTTTTTTTACTGGAGAACAAACTGACGCGTCTTAAGTTCCTCAGTTTATCTAATGTACTGAAGTGCCCCGAACCTGTATTCTCTCAAATGGTCTGCAGGGGGCGACTCCACTGGTTGTTTCTATAGACGTCCTAAAGGAGATTAGGATCTCGATCCCTAGTTTCAAGTCTTCTTAGGTGCAGCATTTTGTAAACGATGGTCCATTTAGATTCAAATAGACCATAATGCATTGGGGGGCGTGGACACCACAGTGTGATTGACAGCTAGATGTGTGTCGGTGGAAAAACTCAAGGCTCTAAAACGACCAATCGGAGACGTCATGATGGGCGGATCCTTGGTTGTGCTCATTAATCGAAGCTGTGGAAGCAGGATTTAGAATCTGAAACATCCGTGAAACACTGCAGCAGAGAAAATCTGGTGATTAATGTGGATTCCATTAATAATCAATCAATTACAAGCTTTATTTCTTTTACAAGCGAAGTCGAACCTGTTTTTATTTCTGTAATATTCTCGCCCTCACATTTCTTTTTCTTGTTGCTTGTCTTTCTCTCCAAAAAAAACGATTTTATACGATTCCTTCATTTTCCCTTTTTATCCAAAACATCTCGTCACCTGCTTCTCGTTTCATCCCGTAAACCATTTATCTCTTTAAGAAGCAGTGGAACTATTTTGCCTCCACGTCTCGTGTGTGTGTGTATTTCCTGCCTCTATATACTGCTCATTACACACACACACACACACAAGCACACACACAGACACACACACACACACACACACACACACACAGACACACACACACACACGCTCTTCCTCCTCTTATCTCGCGGCCTCTCTCATCTTTCTCCCTGTGTCGTTCTGTTTTGTTTCTGTACATCTCATTACACCCACAGTTTCTATAAGCAGCCTTCTTACCCTCCTCTATGCCGCAGATGAGAATCTCTGCTGAACCTCGCTTGCATTCCGTCGAGCGCCATCGTAATTGGAATATATAGCTGTTCGCTTCAAGCACCCACCACCCTCCTCATCCCAGCTCTCCCACCTCCACCCTCTCTCTCTCTCTCTCTCTGTCTCTCCCTCTTTCTCCTTGCGTTATGAAGCTGCCGGCGAGATGTGACGGAGCGGACTTTTTGATGTGTTCAATAGGCACAAAGATACTAATTACCCCTGAGATTTGTGTTCAGGAGAAAATGTCTCCCTTTGCAGCCGGTGCCACTGCAGAGAAGCGCCACTGTTGTTTTACACGAACGCTCGATCCCGCTAAAGTGCTTCTCTTTGGCGAACGCGCCCACAACACAATGGGATATCCATGTTTCCGATACGCTAAGCTCACGTGTGGATGGGAATGTGTTTTGACGAGGTCTGTGCTTTTCACCGGCTTTGTCTCGGCCGTCTCAGCGGCCGTCTCTTGAGAGACGAGAGGAGGGAGATGGAGTGTTGCTCATGTTTAGTGGAGGATTCAGTCTGTGTGTGGGCCACAGTCTGGTCAGGGGGATTAATGAATTCGTTATAATGTGGAGACGAATATGTAAAGAGGATCGCACAGAGACCAAGTGCCGCTGATGTGGCCGTGGTGATTAATAGATTTCCGTGTGGGTGATGGAGACGAACGTCCTCTTGAATTCTGAAGTTCCACTTAAATCCTCTCCACAGACACTTCAAACTTCTGAAAGACATTTTCCTCTAAAAGGAAAACACTGTTTCATTTGTACAGTGTTGTGGTTTATCTTAAAATAAAAAAATCTGAATAATAATAACTAATAATCCAGAAATCTGTCTATATCTTCTATACCTCGAGAACCGTTCAGTTTCACACTTGAGATTAGTTTTGTACAATCTGGTGCGATTTGAACACGTGATATGTTCAATATTAATAAACTTTGAATAAACTCATCAAACCCTAAGTTTAGAAGTTGCAGATCAGAAAATGCTCACAGAAAATGTTTTGTTTATTATAAGTATCCTGTTGCTTTGGAGTCAGTATTTATTTTATTTTAGACGTGATGAGGTCATGTAGATAAATGTGCAGTGTTTACATGTAAGCAGAGAGAGTGAGAAGCTCTAGACTCTGATCGTGAGCTTTAAATGCTCAAATCCTCCCAAAATCTTCATCTAACATTGGTGCAGCTACAAAACCCATGAAATTATAAATCAAGAAAATGCCTCGTCTCCTTCTGTTGCATCCAGTGACCCAGGAATGAGGAGACACTCTGTTGAGAAAACAAAGACTGCACCCTGAGCCTGGACGCCTTTCTTTTAATTGCATCTCTGCTTGGTTTTTTTTATCGCATCGCAGAAATAAAAAGGAATACGTAGTGAGGATTGTGGGTCACAAGACGCTCACCGTCGTCACAGAAAGCGATACCGTGTGATTCCCAGTTAATGGGATGGAGCTGTGAACACTTTGCTCCCCCTCCTATAATTTTCTCCCACTCGCTGCAGTTTTTTCTATGACTCAGAGAAAAAAGGAGGAGGGATGTAGAATTTAAAGACTGAAATTAAAGATTTAAACGACACATTTCCAATTTCCCCCCCAGTCGTAAAGAAAATGAAGCCAAATATCCCGGACACGAACGCCGCCATCGTGCACAGTTGACATCAATGGGAGCCGGAGTCTGCGCAGTAGTGTTCCTCATGGTGACACCTCCCAACACACCCCCTCGCCAAATAGAAAATACTCACACCGAGGAAGTGGTCAGACCGTCCCAGTGTCTGCTGCTTGCTGGGTTTCTGTTCTCCCATAGTGGATTCACAAACCAACTCCTCATCTCATAGACCCCCAGTTCGTTGCTGGCCCGATTATCCTTAGGAGTGCGCCGCCTCGCGAAATGAAGGTAACGTCCGAAACTCGGCGAACGCTGGTCAGACTTTTAGGGGGGACTTAAACCTGCCCCCCCGCTAAATGTCGCCCCCTGCAGACTGATATTGTGTAAATAGAAAGTGAGAAATTGAAACATTTATTTGACGTCTACTCTCATTTTTTTACTTTGGCGCTTGTCCCTCCCACCGACATGGAGGAGGCGGGGTTTATGAGCTATGCTGCAGCCAGCCACCAGGGGGCGGGCCAGGAGGATTCCGCTTCACTTTGGGGGAGTTGTCATGTCGTCCATGTTTGTTTACAGTCAAAGGTAGAAAAACTGTCTAATGTGATTCAGGACCCTGGACAGCTCCTCACATGCAGATTTAATATGTTCAGACCACGTGAGGGCGTAGAGTCAAATACCATATACACATAAATATATATATATAACCCTCCCCCCCCCACCCCAGAAGCAGTAACCCGGGACACCCCTTCATTTTTTAAACATCCAAACAGTTTTGTGGGTGGACAGAGGAGCAGGTGAAGCTGAAGTTAAAAGTGTTTTCACAGAACAGTGACAACGTGTGAAGCAGTTATTTAATGTCTCCTCCCGCCCACAAGCCGCCCACACGTCTCTTTACAAAAGCTTTTATGGATTCTCCGCCACGATCCTCTTCTCCAACCTCCATCTTGTGCATTCAATCATTTTCCTCCGTGCGTCTCGTCGCTGATTTGACATTTTCTTTTCTTTTGCTCTTATTTCTTCAGTTTGGTTTAACTTGTTTTCAACTAATCTGTCTTTCTTTCTTACTACAATTCCAAAAATGTCTTCACTGTTTCTGATCTCGTTCTTTCCTTTTTCCCTCCGTGTTTGGGAACGATGAGTATTTGTCACGGCTCATAGTTTATTTTTGCAGGCAGCGCCGTCAGTTTTACAAAAACAATCACACTAACAAGAGGAGAACTCATTTCAGATTCTCATGGTGACGTAAACTACAGACTGAGAGTTTCATGGCAACAAAGCCCGGTCGACACACTGGGGGGGGGCATTTTTTTGGTTAAAAACTATTTTTAATCGTGGCATCACAGCAAGAAACCAGATCCATCCCACAGTGAGACGAGCAAACCGCCGCCGTGGAAAAGCAAATATTTCACCCCTGCCATCGCCCGAGTGAGTCAACTGTTGTGCGATTAATACAAAATAAGCGTTAAAGACAGAAATAACACGATTGTTGTTTATCTGCAGTGTCCCAGCACCTAGCCCCCCCCCAAAAAAATATATTAATTGCCTTTCGTAAACTCGGGCAAATCTCATGTCATCATCCACCCACTGATTTTAATTTGAGGAGAAAGGGCTTCCACCATCTTATCGAAGTTAATGTATTACTTGGTCCCATGTGACTGGGACCCCCCCCCCCCCCCCCCCACACACACACATCCTCTCTGCATGTGTCTTAAGAGGATTAGTCGACTCTATATATAAAGCACATTATCTAGTCTTTTGTTGTCGGCCAAGTAAGTGTTATAGATTATACTGCAGCGGGAGCCTCCGTTGAGATTAACCACGCTGGGAGTTTTGCAGCTGGGTCGCGATCTGCACAGTTGATAGGTCGCAGGGAAACGCACGCTAAACCTGAGTCGGGGGAAGCTGCAGGGAATTTACACTCGTGTATGGGTGATGTCAGCTTTTAAATACAAATAAGACTGGATGTAGATTGATGATGACATGTTTGTGTTAGAATTCAGAAACGGAAAGTCGGGTGCTGCTACAACCTTTTTTATCTTCAACAAGGAAGTCATGTTGTCGTCTGCGTTTGTTTGTCAGTTAGCGAGATTACACGAGAACTACGGGAGGGATCACCACCAGAAGGATCTGTGGGGGAAGGATGTGACATGGATCAGTAGAGAATGCAGTTTTTAAAAGCAGAACAAGATGGTGAATGTGACTTGTACGTTTGGAAGTCAGCAGCAGCAGATGTTGAAGTGAGGTGACCGCCAGTGGAAACATCAGTTGCTGGTGCAGGAAGGAAAGAAGGAAGGACTGAGGGAGGGAAGGAAGGAAGGGAGGGCATAAGGGAAGGAAGGAATGAACAGATAAACGAAGGAAAGAAGAAAGGAAGGAAGGAAGGAAGTGAGGACATGATCGAATGGAGAGAGGAAGGCACTTTTCACCACTGGACACCTTCTCTTCACCTTCATTTTTCCCCCCCTCTTTCCTCTGCCCTCGTTTTTTCCACGGCCTCCTTTGAGCCAAGATGGCCGCAGCATGACATCACCTGCATCCTACAGGTGCTCAGATGGTGTGTCAGAGCCACAATGGCGGCTCGGAACAAAGTCTTATTGCGTAGCAGTTTTTATTGAGCACCTTTTGGCATCTGTAAGCCCGTCCCCTCCCACACACACACACACACACACACACACACACACACACACACACACACACACACACACACACACACACACACACACACAGTGAGGGGATTATTCAGTGTTTGGGCGACACATGGTGATCTCAGCGCCTCCTGATTGGATTGCAGTAATCCCTTTACACAGCCACAAAACCCTATTACTCTGGCATTAGAGAGTGGGAGAGGAGGTAGGGGTTAGAGGGGGGGGGGGGGGGGGGGGGGGGGGGGGGGGGGGCATCTGATGTACGACTGTGTGTGTGTGTGTGTGTGTGTGTGTAGAAAGAACTTGCATGAGCAGGTGTCTGTACATTCTGTGTGTGTGTTTGCAGAGTTTATATGTGAGTGTGGGTGGGTGGGCTGGGTTTTTGTGTATGCGACCCCTGTGCTGTATATGTGTGTGTAGTTTGTGTGTGTGTGTGTGTGTGTCTGTGGAGTGTGTTTTATGCTAGGCACACTGCAGCTGTGATGAGGTGAAGCCTGCGGGTTGAAGCTCACTACTGGACCAACAATCAGCCTGATCAGCTGCACGTAGACTCTTCTAGAGTTTGTCGAGTGGACGTGCTCGTGTTTGATAAAATCGCACAAAAGCATTTGTTCTGGAAACTTTCCCGTCATCCTCCACCGTCGGGACATCAGGCCACACCCCCCCCCCCTCCATTTTTAACAAACTCCTCATTTTAGTGAGAAGCCATTAGGCCTTTTTTTTGGGGGGGGGGGGGCGGGAATCTAATTCTGATTAAGATCAGCCCCATTTGTAACTGCCACCATCAATCATAGCCGGAGCCATTTAAAGAACCAGCTCATTTTGTTCCCTCGTCCATTACTAACGATCGTGCGTCCACACTTTGTGCCGCCGATTCTCAAAGCTGCCGAAGAAACAAACAGAGCTGCAGCGTGTGCCGTCAGGTCAGAGGGAATCGAACCTGTGACCCTCGGCACCGACAACACACGCTGCTTCGTTCGCTTTTATGTGCCGCGCTCATTTGCTGCCAGTTTATCAAAGTCACATCCACTTCCTTAATTATGAATACTGTGTGGAAGGTAATGACCAGGCTGTACATGGTCATCAGTTCACCAGAGATAGAGAAGATTAGACTCTGATTAACGTGGGGGTTTTATGCATCTATAATAAAGTCAGGAAAACACGCAAATAGCAACTCGTACATACACCAGTGTTTATGAGCATTTTAGTCTTAATTCCTTTAGCTTTAATTGAGATTTCGAGAATAAGGTCGTAATATCTTGAGAATAAAGACAGAATTTTAGAGAAAAGTCATGATTTTATGATAAAAATGTCAAATATCCGAAGATCAGCCTGTCGCCTGTGTTAAAATGAGGATTGTGGAGAATCTTGTTCAGTTATACTTTAGTTTAGTTTCACGATCACTGCTGCAGCGACTGTGGGAGGAAGCGGAGACGCGTCGTCCATCTTTATTCACAGTGTTGACGAATTAATCGAGACTCTGCCTTAAAGTGTCTGTTTACAGCCGGCAGGTAAATAGAGGCTCAACCGCAGATTGATACAACCACAGGGAATCCTCATAATTAACATCCATCCATCATCTCCAGCTGCGTGTTCCTCACCTCCTCTCCTCTCTCTCCTCTCTCTCCTCTCTCCGTCTCCTTCAGTCCTACATGGAGGATCACCTGAAGAACAAGGACCGCCTGGAGAAGGAGTGGGAGGCGCTGTGTGCTTACCAGGCGGAGCCCAACGCCTGCACCGTCGGCCTGAAGGACGGCAACGCCAAGAAGAACCGCTCCGCCGCTGTTGTGGCATGTAAGCTGTTCTTCCTGTTTCTGGGTTTTTCATTTAGAAATCAGCACAAGCCGTTAGCATCCGCAGCTACAAATCAAAATGATCAGGTGCGATATCAAAAACTCGAATGAACGTTCCTATTGGTTAGTGTGAAACTGTGAAGTTGAGTTTGTTGTGTCCAAGAGATTTTGTCAACCCGTGATCTTCATTTTCTGTTGTTGACACATTTGGAACTAAAGAGCGTCACATTTATCAGGACGTGATATGTAAAGTGAAGTAAACACGGCGGCGTCCCTCCCGCCACCTCTCCACAACACGCCCCCGTGTTCTCCGAGCTCGGCCTCTTATTATCAGAGGCCAGGAGCAGATGCGGGGGGGGGGGGCAGAAGGGCAGTAAATTAGTTTTCTATTAAAGCTCTCCTGCACCGACCTCATCAATGATTAAAATTTCTAAGCTTCTGTGGAAATGGCCCATCTTAAAAAGTGCTGTCCCATTCTCTCTCCACCACCGGGCCGCGGCTTAATGAAATCCAGGTTGTCAGCAGGGAAAGCAGTTTGTCAGGAATAAATTGCGCCTCCTATTTGAAGCACCACTGGCTTCTCCCAAAGATTCTCAGAGCTGCTTCTGCCACGGTCACCGGAGGCTTCAGAGCTCCGCTCGCTACAGTACGATGCAAGAACCTGGGAAATGTGCCACTGCCCAAATATATTCCGTGGCCCAGCAGAGCGAAGGTCTCCCTGGAACCTGAGAGAGGGAGAGAAGATGTATCCTCCTGAATGATCCCTTCATCTCCAGAATACACGTCAACACAGCAGCTGCAGCCAGACTTCACTTTCACCATTCTGTGCCTTAAAATTATAAAACGTAATTTAAGTTTCGCGAAATTGTTTGTTTCTTTAAATGAACACTTTTCTCCTGTTGGACAAACGCGAACCTTAAAACCAAGTCTGCGTTGTTGGCTGATTCTGAAACCCCCGGCCTCAATGGACAGTCTGAGGAAAGGGATGTGTTTACTGAACATTACAGCATGAAAACATTATCCAGTAATAACACAATTTAAAATCATCAACTCAAACATGAGCTGAACATGTCTCCTTTAAGGATTGACGAGCCAACCTGAGTTTGTGAAGACTGAAGCACCCAGAGGCTCAGAGCTCGGCCCTCGTGCCTGTGAAGTGGGAATTTGATTGAGCAGCCTTCCAGACACTGGAAGTCAGGGATCAATCTGTTGAATCTCGGAGGAAAATCACTGGGAAGTTTCTCAAACCAGTCCCCTGCTGGTTTTTAATCTCTGAAATGAGAACAGTTCCAGGGGGAATAAACTCATCCGGTCACGGAGACGTTCAGTTGACGGTAGAAATGTACATCAAGGCGGCGGCGGCAGCGAGAGTTCTGCAAACTGGAGAAACTCCTGATCACTTTGCGTGTGACATGGCCGCCGAGCTCTTTTCATTCCTACTGACGAAATGCACTGAATTCCTCCATTTGTGTTCCAGATGATCACTCCAGAATCACCTTGAAGGTGGAGAACAGCCAAGGCAACTCCGATTACATCAATGCCAGCCCCATCGTAAGTACCTGCACTCCAATGCGGCGCCTCACGCCCCCGCCACGCCAGCCTCCCTCAGTCCCCAGGGGGCGTCACGGGAACAAAGGCAGCCTACCGCTCTACAATATCAATTTTGATGCAACGCTTGCTTAGCTTCAGCAGCAGCCCCACTCCAGTGTGTACGTTCTGCACCATGAATATTAATGATTGTTTTACCAAAAACACCTCGGGTGAGCATTCGCTCGGGGAACGCGAGGGGGAAGGACGTGCGCACGGTTCTCGGGCTCGCTCCTCATTTGTGACAAAAAACAAAAGATCTGTAGGGTGCTGGGAAATGATTGTTTTTGACCTTGGGTTATGCTAATTTGACACAAGTTTGTATTTACTGTTACGGCGCGACTCGCCGAGGCCTCTCCCCGGCTCGGCGCAGATTTAAGCAGCGAAACAGCCGGTAGGAAGGAGGAAGGGGGAAGAAAGGGAAGTGAGCGAGTGTATCAATTTGGAAACAGTGTTGGAATCGTAGGTTTACGTTTCCCTGGAGGCAGATACAGTGGTATTCCATTAAAAGCAACAGAGACGCTATGCATTTCAAATCTGGGCGTCGCACCAAAAAGGAGCTGAGAGTGTGTGTGTGTGCGTGTGTGTGTGTGTGTGTGTGTGTGTGTGTGTGTGTGTGTGTGTGTGTGTGTGTGTGTTTGATAAAGACACAGACAGAGAGAGAGAGGGAATCAAAACTATCGAGGAACAAAAGAGCAAGTGCAAGAACAGCGGCGACACGTGTACACACACACACTTTGAGGCAAGGCATGTGCAGACACTGAATTGTACTCGAACACAAGCATGAACACACACACAGACACGCAAAAAAGCACACACTCGGCAGTGAAGACCCATTTCACAGCCTCTGTCATTCGTACGTTTCCACCTCCTGACAGGAAGGAGACGAGCCAACAGGAGATGTTTGGGGTCAATACAATAAAAAAATTACACAGAAACAATTAATTTTCTCCATTCAAACAGAAAGAGTATTCTCCCCCCCCCCCCCCCCCCCCAACCTGACAACACGCCAATCAGAGTCAAGTATAGGTAGACGCCGCCCACGTAGGCGATGACGACAGAAAAAACAAAACTAACCAGATCACATGGAAACAAGGTTTTTCTTTTAAAACGTCTCTTTAATCAGCAGTGATTTAACCTGGTTAAGTTAAAATGTGGATAAAATATAAGATTATGGAGGTTATTTAAATATTTGGAGCCTGATTCCATCACCACCCTCTCTTCTCGGCCTCTGAAACGTTCTCTCACTCAGCCCCGGTGAAATTTAGTCGTCAAATCTGCAGCGAGCCGAGGACACGAAGCAGAGTCAGAGCTATTGGCTGCTGTAAATCAATATCACACGATTTTTCCCTCACAAGCTTCACGTGTTTACCAGAATCACGTTTATCTGTAGAATTCAATAGCATCTGACATCTGAGTGTGTGTGTGTGTGAGTGTGTGAGAGAAAGAACAAAACCCAGAGTGTAATCGTGATACGTTTAAACTGCAGAGAGAGTAAAAGAGGTGAAGTGATGAAGAGGAGTGTGCGGAATCGTTTTCTTCTTCATGTTGTCTCTACCTTTTCCTCCTTCTTCACCTCCATCTCTCCACCATCCTTCTTTTCTGTTTCCACTCTCCTTCTGTGCACTTTCTCCTTCTCTGCCCCTCCTGGTCTTTCTCCTTCAGTTTCCCTTCAGACCCCTGTTTCTAAATCCCTCCATTGCCTTTCTTTCTCCGTCTCCCAACGCTCGGGGGGGCAAGACAAAATGTGTTTGACCACATGTTGCTGGTTTCTGACCAGTTTGGTTCTTTTAAAGCTCCCTGAGAATTTATACTTCACGTTTCCATCCTTTGTATAAATGTATGAACATGTAAAACCAGGGGAAAGCCTACACTTTGTTCAGTTCTGCACGTGAAAGCAGAATTATGTGCAGAACATTGTGCGACGTAGCCGTAGAATCAACTGAAACCCTCTGAAACCACAGTTCTGCCTCCTCTGGATGTTTTAATGAGCAGAAGTCTCCGGGTTCCTTGTCGCCTTTTCTCTCTCTCTCTCTCTAAGTTACAACATTTTAAGTTCATTAGAAGTGCATTGTTATTGTTTGGCATTCATAAAGGGAACAGAGGAACATTAACGACAATTTCGCGAGCAGAAAAGCCCCAGAAATTATCTGTCTTCCCTCTGTAATTGCTTCCAGCTAAATTGGTCTTGCTCATTATTACACTTACCGTTACAATTTGCATGGTAATAGGCAGGAGTGTCACTCAGGTCCTCGCAAATTCACCTCACGTTCGCGTCCTGTCTCGAGCTCTGGACGCCTCTGCCGTGCTTCTTTAATTTCCATTATGCTAAAGAAGCCACCTCCAGCAGCAAATACGAGAACTTTAAAACATATTATTAACCCACAGCTCAAATACGTTACGACTTAAAATGATTCAAATGCAAAGGTGAGTTTTGACAAGGAGAATGAAACTGAATAGAATGGGAGCTTTTGTTTTAATTGGATTGTGTAAAAAAAACGTTTTAAAACACACAAGAGGAAAGAAACAGTGAAAGGAAACATCACGTGTCTCCTTTAAAATCAACACAATGCAACAATTTAAAAGTTCAGCAAACATTTTTACTGATAAAGTCAAGTTTGAGTTCTTCGGTAATAATTTGATCAACATCTGTAACCTCACGTCATCTTCTCTCTCCTCTAGATGGATCACGATCCCAGGAACCCGGCTTACATCGCCACTCAAGGCCCCCTGCCCTCCACTGTGGCCGATTTCTGGCAGGTAAACAAACACACACACACACACACACACACACACACACACACACACACACACACACACACACACACTCATGAAATAAAAATCAATACATTCTCGCCTCTTAAACAAGAGTTAACCGTTTTTTATTAGTGCATCGAGTCGCATGGGAGACCGGCCTGTTCTGTGAATGTCGTTATTAATGTCTGTTTCACCATCACGCTCACTTCCTACCACCACTGCACACACACACACACACACACACACACACACACACACACACACACACACACACACACACACACACACACACACACACACACACACACACACACGCAGGACCAGTCAACAGTGAGACACATTGTTAATGCAGGAGACAGCAAACACTTTTCCCACCGTCCCAAGATTGGGTTTGAATGTGAGACCAGGAGATCGATAAGTTGGTTACAGTCGAGCTGTGTGTTGTGTGTCCTTCCTCCACTCGCCCTCGTCTCCTTCTCCATCTTTTCTCTCTCCTCCATCTCAGGCTCATGTTTTGAGAAATATTTTTTGTCATTAACATTTTTAGACACAGAGACGGACGTGATCCTCACCCTCGTCATCCCAGCTGAAAAAGACACCGTTGAAGGTTTAGTTTGAAAGTCTGCGTCTCACCGAGGATTCAGCTCAGGTTCATTAAACAGCTTCTCTGTTCTCTGGCTTTATCCAGGCTTCTTGTTTTCTCGTGACCCGGCGACTTAACCAGCTTTACTGTGTCTTATCAGGCCCTTTAATCAGGCGCTGCCAATGTTATTACACGACATCGTCCCCGCCAGGATCCTGCTGAGCCGCCCTCGGGCAGAGACACTGAACGCACACACTCCGGCTTCCAAACGTGGATCTGTCTGAGTTCTAGGAAAGAAATAGGAGTTGAAATGAACTTCACGACTTGCTCTCACTCTGTCAGCTGAAGCTAAATTAACTCCATTCGTCAAAAAAAAAAAAGTGCACGGTCACACCCTGAGATGCACGAGGCCAGTGGGCGAAGCGCCGGGGACTGAGTCGAGCTCTAACTCACAACCCGCCGCAATTAACATCAGTTAGAAGTCGGTCAAGGTGCAGCAGACTGAACGGCAGCTGTATCCATCTTGATTATCTGAACGTGACGATGTGGGAGCGGTGTTGTTTTATGGTTTCCATTAACAGCTGACTGGGGCTGCGAGAGTACGACCGCACGCTGTGGAACGACCCAGCTGGGAGAGGGAACGGCCTCCACAGAAATTACTTTTTATGCCACAACCCTCGACGTCGTTGTAGTTGGAAAAGTGCACGTGTTCTTAGATTTCATTTTCCCTCTCACCGAGGCCGTGCTTCTCTTTGCAGATGGTTTGGGAGAATGGCTGCGTGGTCATCGTCATGCTGACGCCTCTCGTCGAGAGCGGAGTGAAGCAGTGCTACCATTACTGGCCCGACGAGGGATCGAACCTGTACCACATCTACGAGGTAAGAAACGTTTTTTAAAGTATAATAGCATAGATATCTCCTTCTGTAAGAGGGCATGCATGGAATCTGACATGTCTTTCATTGATTCGATCTGATTCTCCCTAAAAACATTACAATTTATTAACTGAAATTCAAGTTTGAATAAAAGCTCTGTGCGTGTTATTTGCCCTCGCTCCTGTTACAGGTCAACCTCGTGTCCGAACACATCTGGTGCGACGACTTCCTGGTTCGGAGCTTCTACCTGAAGAACATGCAGACCAACGAGACGCGGACCGTCACCCAGTTCCACTTCCTGACCTGGCTCAACCAGAACGTCCCGGAGACCAGCCGCACGCTCCTCGACTTCCGCAGGTAGGGAGCTTCTTCAAAACCCGAGGTGACGGCAACACAACCTGTAGGAGTTGTGCACAGATGTAAATCCCTCACTGGCAGTTCTATCCACGAAACCTTTTCCTTCTGCACAGTGAACCAATCACTGTGGCCCCACCACAGAGATGTTTCCAACATTTATAATGACTTTTCTAAGTAATGTCTACTTTATTGGAGCTTCTTGTTTGAAGAACATAAAGCACCTACTCCTGCTTTTCATGTTGATTGGAAAACGCACTGAGGTTTTCCAAGGCCTTTGGAAGAGAAACCCTCAGAGATAAATACTCTTTGATAAGAGGATTCCTTTCCACTGTGTGTGAGGAAGAATGATCCCTGTGGTTGGTTTGTTGAAACGACTGGTTAGGAGTAACGCTGTCCTCGCCTTGGCTGAACAGAGGCAGCTTAAGTTTGTGTAACTGAAAATCTAATTTAGCTTTTATTGTAAGACAAGGTAAGAGCAGGACTCATTGTTATCCGACACACGCCTTCTGATCTCTAATATGCGTGTGTGTCTAACCTGGGGATTCTGGGAAACTGCGAATTTAATGCAACACGATGAAACCTTCACGGAGCAAAACAGCGCCCCCTGCAGCCACACGCTTTTTTTTTTTTAGTTGGGCTCCGTGTTCAGAGCGATGAATTGGTTTTTCATGTTGAGAAGAAACAACGTCGAACACAACTGAACGCTGACTATTACCCATGATCCTCTGCTTCCCGAACCAGAAGAGTAACAAATCCACCAAACTCTGATTAGAACTCTTCATGTTTTAAAAGTTTCCTGCTGAATATCATGTGTGTGTTCAGGGTGAGGAGTGGGAATGAAGGAGGAAACTTTCTCACATGTTCAAACATCAAACTCACTTTAATCAAGCTGCTGATTTAGGGTAAAAATCTGTTTCCCAAAGATCTGCAGTCGATTGAGTGATGAGGCCACGTTCCTCCCCTGAACTCCTGAGTCCTCGCTTGCAGCGTATTAACTTCAAACATCTCACTTCTGCAGGAGCTTTGACTCGTGACCCTGAGATGGCGGCAGAGGAATATCTGTATATCCTGAAATGTCCGAGCATTTTCCAGTCGATGACGGTGTAATTTAAGACGCATTGAGGGAACTCTGCCGAGCGATCCCTTATCTCTGGCGCCTTTTATAGCCGCTCGCCTTCGCCCTCTTTTAAACTGATGTAGTGTATTGCCCATTAGGTGGGAGCCGCCCTGGCTCCTTTCCTCTGATTCACCGTGGACTCTCTCCAGCGATAGACCCCGACTCCGTTTTATGTGTCGGCCCCGGTGTCGCCGTGTTCGCTGGCGCACATCAATTAGGTGAGCAATCAGGAGTGAGGGGTTTGTGGTCACAGCTATTATGAAGGGGTCTGGTGGGCGTCGCCACCCACCATCAGTTGGGAGTTATTGCCTCTGCTCGCCGGGCGTCGGGGTCACGACACGATGAAGGAGGCGCAGAGGGAGAGATTTTTCACTTTTATTACCGAGGACAAAATGCCCCTTTTTTTCTGTGTTGGTCGTTTTTTCCACCTCGATGGTTTCAGGACGGCGGCGGTGGCGGCGGTGGCGGCGGCGGCGGCGGCGGCTCCTTCCTGTTTGTGCTCGTGCCGGCATGTTTTTATGTATTTTATTTTTTTAACCTGACTCACACCTGACTGAGCCGACGCTTTGCTTCCTCGCTCCCTTTCCCCCCCGTTTTACCAGCTAACTTGCGGTTGCCAGTGTCATTTTTGTGATGTTGCAGCTAGTAATATGAGCCCAGTTGCATAGTCACAAAAGTGATCATTGGAGACTGTGACTCTGCAACCAAGGGGCCTCATGGACCCCACCCCCCCCACCCCCCCCTTCACTTTTACTCCTCTTTCACCCCCTCCCTTCTCTCCACCTCCTCCATCCCTCTCCTCGCTCCCGCTCCTCGCCGTGCCAGGTGACCTGAGGTGACCTCTCGCCCTTTTTGCTTGCTCATGGTTTGCTCGACTGCCTCCAATCTCCTCCCACCTCCTGCCCCCCCCACCCCCACTCCCTTTCTCTCTGTCGCCCTTCTTCTCTCGGTGGCTTTTCTCCCCCACCCTCGATCTGTCGCCTCCTCCTCCTCCTCGTACCCTCCTGTCTGTCTCCGTTCCTGTCTCACTTGATGATTTCTGAAAACGTCCGCACTCAGAAGAGACACTTTCTTTTCATCGCTCGCTTCACGCCTCGCAGGAGTCGTTGGCACCTGACTATCGAGTCTCTCTCATGGGGGGGCGTTCCCTTTGAGTCCCACACCCCTGTATGCAACCCCCCCCCCCACCCGAACCCCGGTGACCCTCCGCCGACTGTTTCCATGGTGACATCACTATTGACGGTCTGCAGCGAGCTCAGGTTGGGGGGGAGGATGAAAAATGTGTTTGGGGCCAGTTCAGTTTTTGTGATGCCGTGGTTGTCGCTGTGATGCTCTTGGTTCTCAAGCTTAGAAAAATATTTTTGTGATGATCTCAATGTTGTGGGAAAGTCAATTAAAGAGACAGTTTCCTAATAAAAGTAAATAAATAAACCTTGAACGAACTGTCCTGTGCACGATGTTCTTTTTTTCAGATTCAACATGTTCTGACTGTGTGTGTTGTTATTACATATTAACACCGGTTTCTTCTTTCTCTTCTGTGCTTTTTACAGGAAAGTTAACAAGTGCTACCGGGGACGCTCGTGTCCTATCATAGTCCACTGCAGGCAAGTACCTGAATGAATAAACCGTTTCTATTCCATTATATCTGTGGATGTCTTCAATGTTATTGATGAGCAAACAAGATAAATAGACAAACAGGTCAGTTGAAGCTGAGCTCTGTTGTGGTTCCCGTCCTCCGATCCGTTCTACCTCCGCTCCGTTTCTCAGCGGCCTCTCTTGTCACTCGTCGCCGTGCAGAGGACGACAAACACTTTAAATGAGAAATTAGCCCGAAAGTTGTGATTTGATTTGACAAACTGTCCGCGGAGGAGGGTAACTTTTAATTAGTCACTTCAAAGTTTGCAGTGTGACGGTCGGAGCCAGTGGGTGAGAAGGAGAGAGGGATAAATAGAAGAAGGCAGCGTTGCAGCAGTTTTATTTGCATATACACAGCGTGTGGGTGTGGGTGTGTGTGTGTGTGTGTGTGTGTGTGTGTGTGTGTGTGGGTGTGTGTGTTTGTGTGTCTGCAGACCCACACCACCTGAGGAAATAACTCAGACCAGTGAGACATAATTAAATCGCTATTTAACAGAAAAATCTGCGACAGTTTTCTGCAGAGACACCCTGCAATGATTGGATTAGTGGAAAAAAATAACTTCCATCCCAGATTGCCGTTCTGTCTGTCTGCTCACTCCACCACTAAGTGATGTATTATTCAATATGGCCTTATGGTTCTTCCAGGATGATGAACCTATACGTCTCTCAGCTAAATTGCGAGTCTGCAGCAGCAGCGTATGAAACTTGTCTTTATGAAGCATCAGCCTCAGCGGCTGGAAACATCCTGAAGTTCTCCACTTAAACTAACTCTGCTCGTTCTGCACTCGCCGGTTTGCAACGAGCCGTTCGCTCGGCCTCGGCATTTTTTGCGCAATCCTGCAAACAAATGGACGGAGGTCGGAACCATAGACTGAAGATGGACGACATAATCGCCCCCTGGTGGGTGGCTGCAGTATAGGTCGTAAAAACAAGCCTCCTCCATGTTGGCAAATGAGACATGCAACTCAAACGTGACTGCTGCACAGACTGTCCAAAAAGTAAGATGGCGGCGCCCTGACCCAGATGTTTTAGTTCCATCTCACGGGAGGGAGTGAAGAAGCATCGTTCATCTGTATTTACAGTCTCTGGTTTCAATATTAAACACGTCAGTGGAGTTTTTAGCGTCTTTTCATTCGTGCAAGTTTTTAAAAAAATCGAATGAGAATAATAATTTTATTTCTGTAGAACATTTCATAGCATATAAAGCAGCTTAACATGCTTTAGAGGGAAAATGTAGTTACAACAGGACGTTAGAGGATGTTTGAAAATGAAAACCTTGTAAAAACCGAGTGAGTCAAAGGTTCGGTTTGCAGGTTGTTTTCATCTTGCGGCTCATTCCTCTGCACAACCGGCCAATCGTGTCAGAGGACGTCGTAATGAAAGGATCACGAACGCCTCGTGTTCATGCCGTGGAGCTTTCCAGCCGGTCTGCCAAAGCCGAGTGTGCACAGCCATTTATCACCCTAATGCACAGGGAGAGCCGAGCGGCCGATCGGGATGAGAAGTGAGCAAACAGACGAGTGCAGATGCGCAAATTCAATAATCGCAGAGTGTTCGGAGAGAGCGTCTCTTTCTCCTCGCCGGATTTCTGTCTCTTCTTGCCTTTTTTTTTCCGTTTCTGTCACACCTTTTTATCCATCTCTCTTTTTCTGCTCTCCATCTTTTTCCTTCCCGTCCTCTGCCCCTCTCTCCTCGTCTCTCGTTTTAAATAGACCGAGGGAAGGCGGCAGACGTCTTTACATGTTTACTCTCGTGCTTCTCTCACACACGCCACGCGTCTTTGATCGTCTTGTAATGATCCTGACGAGGTGCAGCGACACGACTCGTCTCATCGCAATAACCCGGAGTAAACGCACACACACACACACACACACAGACACACAAACCGTCTCAGATCAGAGTGATAGTGGTGTCTGTGAAGAATATGCACACACACGGGGGAGGAGGGGTACTACTCAATTACTGTGTGTGTGTGTGTGTGTGTGTGTGTGTGTGTGTGTGTGTGTGTGTGTGTGTGGGGGCTTGCAGAAAATAACCAAGGCCCCAGTGAAAATGAAATATTCACAAAATATGGATGCATGCCAGAACACACAAACACACACACACACACACACACACACACTGGTCCATGAAATAGAGTGGTCGGGGTGAAGACATCAATTTTCAACACTTGAAATAAATCTAGGATAGAAAATGTTCCCTCCACATACTTCACAGAGTCTAATTCATTTTTTTGAATAGTTTGTGTCGTTGCTTTTTTTTGAACATTTTTTTCCAGAACAGAAGAACATAGATGCAGAACGTCGGAGCCGTGCAGCATAAGATGATAAATCTTTTTATCTTGAAAGTAATATTCCACTGAAGAAGCACCGGCTGCAAACTTACACTTACGACCAGAACATATTTAAATGAAAAGAAACTACAGTAAAATAATTTTGCCTCTCTGGGTTTTACATCTTCCACAATTAGCAACAAGTAATTAATGCAATTAACAGGTTTTCACATATCGCACAGACAACTTCTCTCACGTTGATGAGTCCCAGTCGTCGCTGCTACCGAGCGCTGGTCACCTGCTTATTCATATTCCGTTCATATTGAGATGTACGAGCCACAGACAGATTTCTGGAATGATTAGATGGATGAATGTTGTATGTAGCCTGGAAATCTGCAGACACATTTGCAAATCTACTCTCAGTTCATCAATCGATTTCCAGCCGTTGTTACCAGAGTGTCTCTTTCCGGAGAAAATCGAAAGTTCCTGGTGGTTTATGACATTTGAGATTAGAAGACGATTCAAAAGATCTTCTCACCATCGTGGTTGTTCACGATAATGCTAAGCAACGGCCCAATGCCCCCTGTCAATCATGTCCTAACGATAATAATTATAAATGTGTTGTCAACATATTATGTTTTACGTTCATGTGTGACACCATCAAACACCGACTCATGGAATTAACGCTCCTCTCTCTCTCTCTCTCTGTCTCCCCACTCTGTCTCGTTGTCTCTCGCCCGCCCGTGCAGTGATGGTGCAGGACGGTCTGGGACCTACGCCCTGATCGACATGGTCCTCAACAAGATGGCTAAAGGTTTGTGGCCTTTTCTCTTTCTGTGCTCCTCCTCCAACGTGGAGAGGCGTTACCGTGGCAACATGATTTGTCCTCCTCCTCCCTGTAGAGGGTTTGAAAATACAAAGTTTAATGACGGCGTTAAAAATAATGATATTTAATTAGATAATCAAAGTGATGAGCGAGGAACGAATAATCACGAATCTTCCGACTAATACAAAACAACTGTTGCTGTCATTACTACAAACTGCACATCTGTATAATTACAGCTGCGTCATGCAAATAAAGCGAAACTCTTTAAAATCCAAAAAACGGAAACGTGACTTTTGTAGTAAAATGGGAGAAATAAAAGATTTAAGAGGTGAAGGAAAAGAGAAAGTAAACTTCTTCCAGCGTTTAAAGTCCACAAGCTGTTTTTAAATCAGTAAATCTTTATTCAAAGTGTCATCGGGACTCAGCGCGACATGAGTGTACGATAATTACTATAATTAAAGTATGATATAATAAACACAGGGAAGTAATTATGTAGGGGACTGAATATTTTATGGGGCACTGGCAGTTCATGCATAGTATTAAATTAAATGCTTCTCTCTGAGGTTCTGTCTGATTACATTCAATTATGTAGTAATATAAAAGTATGTAGATTGATTTTTTGGGAGGAACGAGTCATTTTTAGTTCCTCGGTTTGTAATGATCACATCTGTTTTAAAACGTGGCACTAATGTGCACTTACAGCAACAAGTTGTAAAAACTTAAAGCTCTTACAAAGACTGCAGGCTTCTGTTTGATGATAAGATGGGAATAAAGGCTACGTAGATTTTTTTTAATATTGGTCCATGTCCTATCTGCTAACATTAAGGAGGCGGGGTTTATAAACTTGATTGCAGCCTGCCACCAGGGGGCAAGACGCGTGATTGGTTGAGTTAATTCAGCGATTTATTTCAGCCAATCGATCCCCGCAAAAAACGCCCAGAAAAGTGTTTCCCTACTTTAACATTTCAGGTGTTTTGAATTCGCTTATTACTCGTGTTCGTCTCTTCTTCTGAGCTTGGTGTCACTCGATTTATCTAGCCTCATCGGTGTTAGTCTTCTGCAGTACCGCCACCTAGCGGACTGGAGTGGAACAGCTTGTTTTAAGACATCGAAATGGAAATTAAGATTAAAGTGTTTATCAGTAAAAAATAAAATAATTTAAAAATGGTAGACTTCTTTGTAGAGGATTTGATCATAGCTGTGTCCTTGTCCGAGATTTTGCACGTGTGTGTGTGTGTGTGTCTTTTTATTTCTTTGTAAGTGTGTGTGTGTGTGTGTGTGTGTGTGTGTGTGTGTGTGTGTGTGTGAAGTGTCCCATGGTGGTGGTGCTGCTGTAGCAGAACGAGCTCCTGGGTCTTTAATTCCAGATCAAAGGGGTCTGTCGGGCATCAGGGGCCTTTTCCCAGGCCGTCACACTGTGCTCAGGGGCCACGGGGCCTCCTCCTCAGCACCCAGGGGCCCGTGAGGAAGAGGAGGAGAGGGGCGGCTGAGGCTGGATCCCAAAATTTACTGAGACGAGAGTTTTTTTCTTTTTTACATCATCTCACCCGGCTCCGAAATGAGGCAAGCGTCTGGAAACTGACACACGACAGAAACATGGGTAATGATGCACAGCAGGGGGGGACCGAGCGCAGACGTAAACAGCTGATGGAGGCAGGAAGGAACAAACATTTAGTTTGTCAACTAAAAGAGAAGAGCGAGGAAGAGTTTTAAGCTGTTTGATTTTCAGTGCAGCTGGAAACGCTGGTGTCATTAAGCAGCTCGGTCATAGTCGAAGGGTTCGATGGTTTTATGTTAACCAGTGGGAAAACAGCATGGAACCAGACTGAGGTCAATATTTATTCTGGTTTGTTTGTAGAATCAAAGTGGATTTGATCTCTGATTTAATGCAACGGTGATCGTTTCTTACTGAAAGTGTGAAAGTGAGTGAAGCTGTGTTTACTATATTGATTTATCATATTGAATGTGTCCAGATCAGTGGGTCATGGACTCCAGTCCCATAAGTCTGAGTCAAACACCACACTTCACACGACAGGACTCGAAAGCATCTTCGTCTTTCAAACTCAAATATTAAAAAAATGTAGAAATTTGCCCCGAAGTTGAACGAAGCTCGTCCGGAGACATTTTACAACCGATTCAGAAAGTGATGATGACGACTTTTACAAACTGCAGATAAAGTTTTTCCTCCTCATCCACTGTTTCCAGACGAGCCTCATTTTGTGTCTTTTGTCATTTTATATAACGTCAGTTTTTAGCTCAGTGAGTAACTAGAATCATGAGATTTCTCCCCTCGGTCCAGAGAAGCTCGAGGGCCACAGGGCCACGTCCTCCATCCTGATCAAAGACTCCTTCCTCTTCCTCCTTCTCTTCTTCTTCTCCCTTTTTTCTTCGTCTCTGACACAGAATCCTCCCCCCCCCCCCCCCCCCCCCCCTCCTCTCTCTCTTCATTCCCACTCTTCTCACAACGAATGAATTGTAAATTCGTCCGAGGATCGTTGGCGGTGTCGAGGAGGTATTTCTGTGGTTCTCACGTTTTCTTGAGGTCTTTTTGTTTCACTTCTTCACCCCCCCCGCCCCCAATTCCCCCTCACAGCTTCACCTCCACCACCGCCCGCCACCTTTCTCTTCATCTTAAGAACTGAATGAAACCCATCGAGTGCCGGGGAGCTTTTCAGCATCCCTCTGTTTCTTTTTTCCCTCCCGAGTTCAGCTGCTGAGCTCGGCCCTCGGCTTTCGCGGGTCTTTCTCGACCTCCTCAAGAGCCCCGTCTTTCTTCTTTATCTCTCCTCTTTCTCCTCCTACACCCCCCCCTCCCAGTCCTCCTCCTCGACCTCCACCCTGAAGCGAGGGTCCATGCAAAGGAGGGAAGCTCAAAATGAGGCTGAGGTTTTTATGCCATTCCTCCTTTTTTCATGTATCTAGCATTTTTTTGCAAGGAAGTGTTTTTCTTTTCTTTTTTTTTAATGCCGTCCATTTTGAGGTTTATTAGAAGCGGCACAATAGCCCTCGGCTTGTTAAGCCCCCTCCCCTCTAAAAAAAAAAAAAAAAGAAACGAAAGCAGTGAGTAGTGCGCTGCAGCGATTCTGGCTTGAAGGGAATCTATTGTGTTTCTAAAAAAAAAGCAAGAAAGCTCAAAAACCTGTGAAACATGAAGAGAAAATGGTGTAAATGAGCAGTTCTCCCACCGTTCAGTTCCCTCCTCACTCAGGCCCTGACAAGACGCGTTATTGTGTCACCACAAGAAGAAAGTAAAGAAAATTCTTGTGCTTTTTGTTTCCTGAGTTTGGAAAGAGGAGGAGGAGGAGTCGGGAGGGAAATGGGCAGAAAAACAAGGAATTAGATGTTTTTTCTTTTTTCGTTTTCTTTGTGCGTTTAATCGTTGCTCCCGCCTCCTTCTCCTGAATCTTTTCTCAGCAGGTTTTAAATGACTTCTTTTCCCCACAACCACGAGTTTCCATCGCCCGTGAAAAAAAAGGTTGATTTGGGCTCTGAAGGAGAATGAATTAGATAAAGATACTAAAAATAGAATATTAATATATATGGTTATGAAGAGAAATGTCTTAGCAACTTAAAATTAACAGAAAACACAAGTCACATTACAGTTTCACAGTTTTATGTCTTCACCCCCTTCATCTGTTTGTTTGTTCGTTACTTTATTTATGAGCAAGATTATGCAAACATTTGCAAACATTTCCTGGAAAGAGGTTTTGGTGTGGATCCAGATCAGGGGGCGGATCCAGGAGTTTGTTTCCCACTTCCTTTAACATCTTAGGGATTTCTGAGGGAATCATTTATGGATCTTCATAAAAAAATATATGAGTGTGTGTAATTTAGTGCAGCTTGATTGATCGAAGGGACGGTTGTTACAGCGGAGGTTTACTAAAATAGATTATGATTATTGTTACTAAAAAGAACTTGATCTTGGTCAGAAACTCACAAACAGACGAGTGATGAGCTCTGCAGGGTCAAACTCCAGAGTTTCTTCTCTCACTTTATCTTTTTTCATCCTGACAACAAAACACCACCACCTAGCTGTTTGTAGTGTGTGTGTGTGTCTGTGTGTCTCTGTGTGTGTGTCTGTGTGTGTTTGCTTGTGCAAAGAGGATGAATGTAATCGGCTTTTGCTGTTCTAAAGGGAGTCTGTATAAAACACCAGATTGACAGATGTTAGCTGGATTATCTGGAACGGGTTTTGAGCGCTGGCCAACACCATCTTATATATGTGCTCTCTCTCTCTGTGTGTGTGTGTGTGTGTGTGTGTGTGTGTGTGTGTGTGTGTGTGTGTGTGTGTGTGTCCGACAGGTGCCAAGGAGATTGATATTGCAGCGACTCTGGAGCACCTGCGGGACCAGAGGCCAGGAATGGTTCAGACCAAGGTAACACACACCTGAGACAAAAACAAAAAAAGAATTAATTTAACTCTAATATTATCATTTTGAAGTTTTTGCTGACGTATAACTCACCACAGAGTCAGGAGGCACTTTTACAAGATGAATATATTCTAAATGACTGCACATAAAGTGTCATCCACACCCCCGTCGGTTCTTATCACTTTCTTGAACTCCCTTCTCCTTCGTCTCCCTTTCTTCTTCTCACCACAGGATCAGTTTGAGTTTGCGCTGACGGCCGTGGCGGAGGAGGTGAACGCCATTCTGAAAGCTCTTCCGCAGTAGGAAGGAGCACCTCCTTCTGACGTCCCCCCCCCCCAGTACTCCTCTTCTCCTCCCCCTGTCCTACCTGGAGGATGGTCCCTGTTATTCCTTTTTGTGTCCTCCTCCGATTCTTTCCATCCCCTTGTTTCTTCTCATATTTGTCATCTCAGTCTCACCGCTCCTCCCCCTTTTCTCCTCCATTCGGCCCTTCGCTCCTGCAGCCAATCTCCAGCTCTCGCCTTTCGTCCCATCTCCTCCCCTCCTGTTGTCTCCTCCTCTCCTTCCATCTTGGGTGAGGAGTCAGTCCTGTACATAGGTGTAGACCTTCCTTCTCCTGTGACGATCCACGCAGCCTGTTTTCCAAAGTGACGTTTCACTGCATTTAAACACATTTTGATAGATTGGTAAATTAAAGATGTTCCTCTATGTTCTTTTAAGAGTATATTTATATAGTTTCTGATTATTAGATGAGCATTGACCTGACGGGCGTCAGTTGGGTAAAGCTAGGTCGGCAGTTAGCATCCGGAGCTACAATCTGAAACACGACGTGTTGACGATTGGTTTCCTAAAATCAAAATGCATCGAGTCCAAATGGAATAAATCAATTTATGGGAATTTAAAATATATTTACCCGAATATTTGCCGAAGTGTTTTAGCGAACTGACGCCGCAGATTGGTCGTAGATTCGAGTGAGTGTACGATGTTGATCATCATTCGTGTTTTAGTGCCATGCTTTATTTTCTAAATCAGTTTTCATTCAATATGCTGCAGTGTCACAGTGTGTGTCCCCCCCCATCGGCCCTGAGACAAAACACGAGTGGCTTTATTTTTTCGTAAAAATTAAGTGGTGAAACATTATAATGCATCCCATTTATTTTGAAAATAAAATACGATGCTCCGATTGGAAACGAGATGAAAACAGCATGGATATAATTATTTTTTGTTTTTTGACGTGTAATTCTTATCATCCGAGTAGTAGCAATATTGTGGTTTCTTCAACATGAGTCGTCACCGATATTGTGGCTTGTCAGTGAAGTAACACTAATGTCTGCCTTAATAAAAACACAATAGACAAACTGGTAAATGTGTTTAGCAACCGGGAAACGAGGCTTGTGCGTTAAAGCCTCATTTTTAAAATGGTCTTACTCCGGTGGATTAGAAGTTCACTGCACTTCAACAAATCACTTCAGCAGCAGTGATATCGTGTATTTTCAACCGTCTCTATGTGATCCTCTACCAACTGGAATGAGGCCGTTATAAAATTACGTGTTTCCGAACTTGTACTTTCACGATAAAAGGGGATAGTTCTGCCTCTATGTAGCATTAACGGATGACGTGTACGTACATTGTAGCTGAAACTGTATTGCATTGAAAACTAGTTTGCGGTTTTTCCCAAAATCATCTTGCAACAAACTGGAGCCTCTTTCTAATCTGCTTCTCACTCACAACCACCAGTTTGTACGTGGTTTCTTTAAGATTCACACAGCACAATTAAAATCCTCCGCATCAATACTCGGATAACTATTTATTGGACGCTGATGACGACGTGTGGAATGCGAGCATCAGCCTCGCCATGAGCCAAGATGGATGACGTGTCTCTGCTTCCCTCGCTGAACACAAGTGAAGCAAACTTGACAGAAACCATCTTCGAGAAGAAAAATATTTGATGCATACGTATATATTCACGGGGTTTGGCCGATGTCCCATCAGCAAACATGGAGGAGGCAGCGTTGAGAGGCACTAGTGGGCGATCAAGGCGCTGTGTCTTCACTTCTGTGAAGCTGTCACGTCGTCCATCTTTACACGCAATCTCCAATAACTGTGTATAAAGACGGACGTCAGAGGAATAAGAGTAAAAGCAGATTAAGATATTTAGTTTTTGTACAGCAGGAGGAATGTGGAGACGCTTCATCCATCTTTATTTACAGCCCATGGTTCTGTTGAATGTTACACTGCTGCCACGCTTCTAAAAGATGACTTTGGGAAACCAGCTTTTATTTCTTTTCATCGACTGTCGGTAAATGAACAGTTTTGAATATTTTAATCCGTGAAATTCTAGTTTTCTTCGTCCGATCTTATTCGAATCACCAACAATATGACTTAAACACATTACGCTACTAGTGCATGGCTGTTGAATCAGCAAACCAGTACGCCGTGTTTTCCCCCGTGGCCTCGACGATGTTGACACAACTCTCCAAGCGAGCGGTTTTCGTCCTTTAGACTGCGTTCTGCACAAGAAGCTCCAAGGACCTTAAAAAGTGCAAAAGCCAAGGATTATTATGGTCTGTAAAGTGTGCAGATCGTGGTTAAACTGAGCTGAAAGGTGTTGCAGGGTCGTCGTGATGCAACACTGCAGCAAGCTGGTGTCACGTTGTCGGAATCGACTCCATTTTCCGTTAGAAAATTGAAACACGCTGCGAGAAATGCTCCCCCATCAAAGCTCGTTTGATGTCGAAAGGAACATTTCTTTTTTTCTGCCTGTTTAAAGAAACGGACTCGTATGTTGTGAAAATGCGGAAATAAGGGAAACTGCATTGAGGGAAATGAGATGATCACATCCCGCTGGTCATTTTTATTCGTGTGAGTCAAAACTGAACTTGTTATAATGGGCTTTTTCCTTTTTTCTTGTTTTGCAGTGATGTCGTGTCATTAGCCCAATTTCCCCCCCCCCCCCCGTCGCTGTTCTTTCTTTCTTTGACTCACTTCCATCAAGTATCAATAGATGGCTGCTCTGTTGCATTCACACTGTACATAAATCAAAAGGAAAAACAACAGAAGATATTTTTGTTCTCTTGGTGTAAACAGATTGTGAATAAAGTCTCATTGTCGATGCAGTATTGTAACGGAATCCCGACTTGTGAGTTTTGTCTCTTCACCTGACGGGACTCGTGTCCTTGGAACGTCCCCGACCACGTTTCATGTTGAGCTGTTAGTCGTCGGTACGTTATCGATATGATCTCACCTCACCCACCGGTGGATGGACACACATAAAGTTATTGTCTCCATGATTGAATCACAACAGTTGTGTAGTCGAGATTGAGTTAAAGGCAGATTTGGAAGACGGGTGTGGTGCGAGCAAAAAGGCGCCTGAAGCAGTGGGGTTGGAAGTTGAGACACTTTCTCACCCTTTGTCCACAATTCGTTAATTTATTCAGCCTTTACGTACGAAAAGAGAAACATCCCACGTACTTTCATTCATCCACTAGGGGGCAGCGCAGAGTCAAGAGTTTCTCACAACAAAAACGTAGACGGTAAAGAAGGTTGAGATAAAGTAGCTCTTAATTATTATTAAGTATTTATGATGGATTTATGCAGGAAAAGAGATGGATTCCATTTCCCCATGCATCCTTTACGTTGGCGTGGTCTTTAAGCAATGCTTCCACTAGAGGGCAGCGCAAAGTATCTTCTCAAAAACCGCTGTTGAAATTACAAAACTATACTCTCGATAAAAACTATAAATTCACAGCGTCATGTTCGGCTCAAAGTCAAAGCTGATAGCGTCATATTTCAGCTCTTTACCAGAAAGTTTGTGCAGCTCTGAAGAAGATTGTAAATAGTCATTATTTTGTGTTATCATCATCATCATCATGTCATTTGCTGCTGCTGCTGAGGCAGAACAATCACACACAGATACATGCATTTGCAAAAAAATTGTTTTTTTAAGAGCGAGGGGACGAATGTTGATTTTCTCTTTGACACGCAGGCACATTTGAAATCGTACGTTTGGGATTGAAAAGAGGTTTTTGAGGTCACGAAGCTCATTCAGCAAATAAATGACAACGGGAACTTCAAGTACAAGTGAAGCAGGAGAAAAAACATAATTACACTTTCTCTTCCCCCGTGTCGACACGAGTGTGTTACGAGACTCCCAGCGGTCGACTTTATTTCACATCTAAACAAGATGCAGCTGTAACAGCCCCCCCACTCTACTGCCAGTTATTCTCCCGCCGGCTAATGAGGTTCACCGAAAGGCAGCGGTCGTGTCTGCACGCTTCAAAATCATCTGCAGTTATTTGTAAAACCACAGAATAGCTGTTCGCCGTCCGAGTCTTCGCCGACCTGCTAATGGGACGTCGTTATTCTTGCAGCGAGAAGAAATCAGAAGAGGCTTTTTTTGCAATTCACCTACTGGGTGCAGATTTCTGAAATGAGGCGTCTGCAGTTTGAATATTCCGTCCGTACACGAGTCAGCGCCGAGCGTTTGTGTGCAGGCAGATATTCTGTGATTGTTGAGTGAGGCAATAAAAGAGACGCTGTGAAACATCATCTCTGACACACACACACACACACACACCTTTCCTTCCACATCAGTCAGTTTGATTTAACTGGGGGTTTATGGAGCTCACATTAAATAAAACTCGGCCATGAAAACACAGCTGTGTGGGAACAGCCTCCGGTCGTTGTGCCGTCGAGGTCGAGGGACTTTTTAAAGGTCACCTCAACGGGACTTCTGGAAAGTGTTCGGACCCAATTCTCTGGACGTTTACCGGAGTTTGTGTTTCACGTATGAAGAACGCAGCAGGAGAGTGTTCGGGTCTGAAATGTTTTATGGTTTTCGATGCATCTGTTTATGAGGATTTTCTAAAACGTCAAATGAAGAGAAATCCTCAAACCCCCTGAGCCTGAGCGGGTGTGACACTCAGGAGGTCGTGTCACTGGTGTGAAATCCTCAGGACGAAGGTGAACGAGGTTTAAATGGTCTCGGCCCAATTCCCAGTGATATTTACAACCCAAATGGGATCAGTGCAGCGTTCAGGTGCATCTGAACGGTTCTGTGTTCAGTGAGTCTTTCAAAGGGGCTTGAAGGAAATTATTGAAATGAAAAAATAAATAAATTCTTTAATTTAAATCGCTCCCTCTGATCTTTTCTCATTACGGCCTCGTCCAATTGGATTACTAATGAAAGCCACGGCTGTGACTCGCAGACGCCACCGGGTCCCTGCTCCCCTGCCTGGTTCACCCGCGGTGAGAACACTTCTGGTATTTAGTTGATCATTTTCATCGGTGTGGGCACGTGCAGTGACCCCAATATCACCCGCCGTCCCTCATCATTAGCACCTCGGCGAGCAACGCAGGCAATGGCGGCCCTCGCGGGGAATTTAACCATTTGCATAGAAAAATTGCTTTCCTCCACGCGACGAGAAGGTACTGTTTTGCATAATTAGAAATGATGTGCGTCTGCCGGGCCAGACTGACGTGTGCACGTGGGAGAGGGAGGAGGACAATGGGAGATGATGGGAGTCGGTGGACATGACGGACGATCACAGCTGAAAGTACTGGAGATTAAAAGAAGGAGTGTAGATGCAGGTTTTTACAGTTTTTTAAATAAAATATAACAATAAATGACTATAACAGGCAGTGCACCACAGTGTGTGTGTGTGGGTGTGTACCTATGTGTGTGTCCTGTTTGAATATGCATGTGTTCCCTTTGAGTGTGTGTATAGTGACAAATACTTTTAAATAAAACCTTTAACTCTTAAAATGTTAAAATGTAAAGATATGAACACCGTTGAAAACATTTCCAGAAAATCTCGTCCGGACAATTTCAGGACTTTGTGTTTCTCATGTGAAGAAGCAGCAGGAGATCGTCCGGGTCAGACTCGTTCACAACAGGAGCAGGTTTACGTGTTAGCTATGTAGAAACCTTTAAAAACGACACAGTCTCAGTTAAAAGTCAATGCACATGACCTACATGCTGAATTCTACACGAACAAGGCTCCAGTGTGATGAAAGGAACAGCAGGGCTGTCGGCCTGTGATATTGGAAAAGACCGATTCACAGCCTCAACCTGTCTTTCACTCTCGAATCACATCTGCAGCTTCTTCTCAGGTTGTGAGAGTCGAGACGTTGGCGAGCACCTCCACTCATCGACCTGCAGCTCAGATCCGCTGTGTCGCCACGGAGCGGAACTTTCCCGTCGAGGCCATTTCGCAGCCAACTTCCTCCTCTATCTGTCTCGCTCCGGTGGCCTCGGCGGTGGGGGGGGGGGGGGAGCAGAGGAGTGCTGAGCTGGGAGTGAAGAAGAGGAGGACTCAAAGTGATAACAGAGCCGGAGATAAGACGGACACAGGAAACACACGCAACCAGCAGCGGCATGTTCAGACGGATGTGTTCAAGAGCTATTTGAGCCCGTCACAGTTGGCCTGTCACAGATCTGGAACACACACACACACACACACACACAGACACACACACACACACACACACACACACACACGACCCAGCACCTTGCACAAACTTCATTCTCACAAGTGCACACTGTACTCGCCACTGTTGCAATCATGCACACACACTTGTTTCCTTCTTGTGTGTCTCTATGACTTTATCACTCACTCACACACAGACACAGACACACACACACACACACACACACACACACACATGGCAGCAGGTAATTCCGACGTCCAGACTTGAGTAATTTTCACAGATAAGAGCTGCAACAGAGCAGAGAGAGAGAGAGAGAGAGAGAGAGAGAGAGAGAGAGAGAGAGAGGGAGAGAGAGAGAGAGAAGAGAGAGAGAGAGAAGAGACAGAGAGAGAAGAGAGAGAGAGAGAGGGAGAGAGAGAGAGAGAGAGAGAGAGAGAGAGAGAGAGAAGAGAGAGAGAGGGAGAGAGAGAGAGAGAAGAGAGAGAGAGAGAAGAGACAGAGAGAGAAGAGAGAGAGAGAGAGAGAGAGAGAGAGAAGAGAGAGAGAGAGAGAGAAGAGACAGAGAGAGAGACAGAGAGAGAGAGAGAGAGAGAGAGAGAGAGAGAGAGGGAGAGAGAAGAGAGAGAGAGAGAAGAGAGAGAGAGAGGAGAGACAGAGAGAGAGAGAGAGAGGAGAGACAGAGAGAGAGACAGAGAGACCAAACCAATCACTTCTCTCTCTGTAAGTGTCTGGCAGCCTTTTAGAGGACAGACACTTGTCGTCAGAAGTTTTTGATGTTGTCTATTTGTTAACAAATAAATAATCTATTATTGAGGTTGTGGTTGATGAGAATAATGTTTCAGACTAATTAAAGGATGATAACAAATCACCTTCTGTGCATCGTTAGCATTCCACGCTGCGCTAATGTCATTTCTTAATGTGAAGTCATTATCAATCAGTCAAATTTTATTTGTAAAGCCCATATTCACAAATCACACTTTGTCTCCCAGATCTTAACAAGGTGGAACATCTTCTGTTCTTAACCCTCAACAAGAGGAAAACGACCAATTCTTAATTCACAACATGCCTCCAAGTGTCCGTAAGCCCCGACTTTCAAATTCAAACTCGAAACGTCATCATTCACATCATATTTTTAACCTGAATCCGAAGTCCTGATTCCAAAGATCCAGAGCGGATGCTGTAAAATCATATCTGACTCGCGATCGGCCCAGATTGTATCGGCAGGACTTTAACATTTATTCCTGATCTGGACCCAAATGCATACAGAAAAACAAAACCAATGCAGAATCTCGACAGGGACCTCGATGCCACAGCTTCAGAGGAAGCATCAACAGTTTCCTCGTCCGTGGAGGTTTCAACTCCTCAGGTCATCAGACACTGATCAGCTGTTTGACCACTGCATCAGCTGAAACGTGTCGCCACAGCCAGCTTTGCATTTTGCAGCGTTGTCCCCGTCAACGTTTTGAAAAGTCTAACCACACTTGAGACGGCTTTCACCTCCACGTTGCATCATCTGATGTAACAGCTGTAAATCTGATCTCTCGGGGGGGTGGGGGGGTAAAGTGGAGGTGTTGTCACCTTCTCTCCGGCTGGTAGCAGAGACTTTGATCAGGCAGGGAGGCGTCTCTTTTTCAGTTCATCTCTTTCTTTTCTGTGCACGTGCAACATGGAGCTAATCACGCTCAGTTCACACGTCACATCCGAAGCGCCAGGGCGACGCTCGTTTTACCAGATTACCATCGTCACGAGCAACCGATGGTGAGGACGTGAACGAGGAGACGTCCCTGTGCTGTGTCAGCATTCCTGTGATGCTCAGGTGAGAAGAAGGAACTTACAGGTTTGACTTGTTCACTGAGTGTGTTGAGGTGCCTTCAGGGGTTAAACTACATGACGTAGTTTTCTGACTTCTTCATGACGTCACTTATCACGTGATGGGGAATCCTTTTACGATCAACAAACGTTTCAGATTGTGTCTCTGTTATTTGCCGCGATATCTTAGAAGATGTGTTTTTCGAACCATATTTTTCTTGAACTTTGACCAATCAGCTTCGTCTGTAGATACACTCCTGAGAAATATTCCCACAAAGTTCAATGAAAATCCATCCATGTGTTGTTGAGTTACTTTGTACGTGTACACACACACACACACACACACACACACACACACACACACACACACACACACACAGGGCAGAACCCCATACGTAATAATAATGCTCCCACAGAAAATGGTGAAATAAAAACTCATTTCTCAGTTTCTGATTTTCCAGTTCAGGCTGCTATTTTCCAACTGAATGAACGCAGCGCCCCACTGTGGTCATGTGACTCACCCTGGGACCCCTGAGTCACCGTAGTGTTTTAATGGATAATGGACCAGATACTTTTCCAGGACACTTCATGTAACTTTAATAATTACAGCCCTGACCTTCCCTAACTTCTTCCTGGCACATTTAGTCCTCCGTCTTACACTGAGACGGATAAAACACAGGAGCCTCGACTGAAACGTTTTAAACCACAAGCTCCAAAAAAGTCCAGCGGGTCATTTCCACCGAGGTCAGAGGAAACGTGTCCCCCCCACTCCCACATGTCCTCTGCTTGGTTTCCCTTCACTCTTATGGTTTCAGGTTGATTTGGTTCCTGATGTTTAAATTCTTACCTGGAGTCTGACAGCCGAGTACGACTGTTATTCAGGACTGGAAGAAGGTGAAGATCAAATGTTTATTTTAATTTCAAGTTACTATTTTCCTCAAAAGAGGCCAGAAAGAAAAGATAAGATAAACTTAATTAAATGGTAGAGACGTGTTCTTTTTGTATTAATGCTGCAAAAACGATTATAAGTGGCTGAAATACCAAGATTTCACATTTCTACTATCACTACACATTTTCCTTTAATCTGTTATTCAGCTGAAATTCTTTAAATGGTTGTTTTATTCATTTTGTGCGTCCTTCTTCTTTTACGCCCCTGCAGAGGACGACCGTGGAGCCACTCGTCCGCAGACAGACTTAGGGTTTTGCATGAAGTAGAAAAAGGAGCAGTTCCTTTCAGCCGCAGGAGGAAAACTGTTGAACAGAGACTCAGAGATTCAGAGAAGATCCTGGGAATCCTGAAAAGCCGACAGGACGATGCAGGTGGCCTGGAGCGAGGGGGTTGGCGAGGTGACCCACGACTGGATTGAACCGCTGGGCAGCCTCCCCAGTGACGGAGGGACGACCCCTCCTGATGTCGTTCAGGAGGAATCGAGCGGAGAGGGCGACTGTTTCAATGTTTACTGTGAGCGCTCGTCTCTGTTTACGCTGCCAGCGACTTTAATTTGCCAAACACCAAACTGCTGTTCATAAAGACGAGTTTAATTGCTGAGGGGCCGAGCAAATATTTAAATATCCACCTCCCCCTGTGATATCAATCCTGTCCGAATTGATCCTGAAATCATAGAGCTGGTTTGGCAACAGCGTCATTAATTATGGTCGTGCCATTAGAGCAAATCTAAATTAGTGACAGAATGATGGAGACAGATTCACCGAGACAGCTTTGGGAAAAATGATGGAGTGATAGAGAGACAGAGTGACGGAGGCTCCGGTCATCAGCATTTCAGATTCGCTCCTCCGTGAGGAAACCAGCCATCCATAATGCATCGCATGTCTCCTAGCAACAGCCGGGAGCCTAGCAACTGGATCTTAGCAACAGCAACAAACTGCCGCCTCCTCGTCCGCGGACCAATCGGGGAGCAGCCTGCCTGATTCGGCGCCGCCAATCAGGGGGAGCGGGGCCGGTTAAGTGATTGGAGCCAGTGTGTTTCGTTGCACAGCTGATTAGACACACGCACACAAACACACACACACAGGAAACAGATGCATATACAAACACGACACACACATAGACGCACAGTGAGTAAAAGTTAGAAAACACACGCACACGCACACACACACATTCCTGGATCCTCTGTCGATGTTTAGTTTTTTCCTAACTGCTCAACATGTACTTACACCACGTTCATCATTATTTATTCTTTAGTTTTGTGTCCAGCCGGCCGCACAGTTAAAGTTTCAAGTTTCTTGCTCTTATTTTATATTATCTTTAAATATTTCACACTCTGCTTTTCACCCTCTTACCTCAGAAAAAGCAGCTGCATACTTCTGAATAACCTTTTCATCTTTCATAGTTGAAATGATGGAGTCGGCAGCTCCCCTATGGCCGTCTCACAGAAGCACTGCGTGGTTTTAAATGGCTTCCCTCCTATCTGTTCTCTCCCTGTTTTCCTGGAGGCTAAAGCTAATATCACCCCTCCACACTGAGGAGACTCCGTACACCCGCAGGGCAAAGACAGACAGGAGGAGAAAGAGCTCCATCTTTAACTTTAAATGAGCTGTAATGGCGTCTGCGGGGCCTTTTACCCCAGATCCAATATGGCCTCGCATCCAGCAGGCACACGGCAGCTTTTCAATTCGCGGGGCCAAAGGTGTGAGTTTTATCTGGAGATTCATTCCCTGGGCTTAAATAGAGGAATGAAAAGTGAGGCTTAAGTCACCTGCCTTTGTAAGAGCTTGACGCGGCTCATTCTCCATTCAGCACCAGGCAATCTTCGAACCCACAGACGAGGAAGAGGAGGAGGAAGAGTCAGTCGAGGTGGCTTCCCCCCCATCGCCTGGATGAGCAGAGGTTGTTTGTGAAGTGATTACTTGAGTGAATCGTCTCTAGTCTCCTCTTGGATTGATTGCTGTCCGGCTGAGCATGAATACAAACACGAACAACAGTCAATAATTAGCAGTTCATGTTGATAATAATCTCTGTAACTGGGGGGGGGGGGGGGGTAGGGTTCTGGATTGTTCTGCTGCTCTTCTGTGTCGTCCTGCGACCCGCTGACACATCAAGCCGGAGGTATTTAAAACATAGAACGTGACCTGAGCCCGGTGAGGTTAGAGAAGCTGCTCGTAAAGTGCATGGTAAAGAATCTGGAGCCCCTCGCCATTTACCTTCACCACCTTCGCCGCGCCCTGCTCTGATTGGCTGAGGTTGGCGTCAGGGACTCGTCAGCGAGCTTCTCTAATTGCTTCTGACAGGAGTTCACACGTAATGATTGGAACAATCAGGGGCGTCTGTCGTCGACTTGCAAAACCCGGCGGCTGTTTGTGGTTTAAAACATTTTTCTTTTCACCCGCTCAATAAATCAATTAATACTGTTTATCAGATATCGATATCAGGGAGTGAAACATTTCCGATGCTGATATATCGGATGATACGTTTGTTCGTTAGCAGGATTACGCAAAAAGTACTGGAAGGATTACGATGAAATATGATGGAAGAAAGTGGGATAACGTGAGATCAACATCTTCTTCGATATTTAAAAGAATAATTAGATTTTCATATCATATAATCAATCAACTTTAAAATATTAATCAACAAACTAGTCAATAATGAACATAATTATTTCTAGCAGCCGATTCAGGATTCATATACACAAGCTCCTATAGGCACGTCTAGACTTTATATAAAAAAATGTGTTGCAGCACTATATATGCTTGCCTCTGTGTGTGTGTGTGTGTGTGTGTGTGTGTGTGTCTGTGTGTGTCTGTGTGTGTGTGTGTGTGTGTGGGCAGATGCTATTAAAACGTGTGACAAGCAGAACAAGCGCCACACTCCCAGATGAAGATCAGACGGCAGCGAGTCCCTCGACAGGTGATCTCCCACAGTGCATCAGTGTGGGGCGACCTGAAGGTGAGTGAATCACCCGTGGCACTTTAAATAAGTAATTAACGGGAACTCGCTGTTGACGTGACACGCAATCATCCAGGATTACATTTTGGACTTTTGGAAATTTAATATTTAAACCTTTTCTCTCACCGAGGTGGTTTGAATCTGAATTGCAAATGTTCCCGGGTCACCGGCGGACGCCGCGGCGCTTCAAGGGGCCGTGCGAAGCCGGGATGTGATTTTTGGAGGGAGGTGAAACAAATGACGGTGTAATGAAAGCCTGTCTGGAGCAGATGACGACCTGTGAAGGGAAACACATTCCTGAGAGAGAGCAGGGCCGAGTTCCTCCTCTCGTTCTCTGTGGAAAACAGGTTCCATTTGTTTCTGTGGCTCAGATTGGAGACGACAACATCTCTGACAAGCACCGATCCTGAAATGTGTTAAACAATCCAACACAAGGCAGAGTCTTTTCTTTTATTGGACACACTTCAGACCTGAAATGAGACGGTCTGGTCCGCAGAGGATTTCGTGATCGGCGCCACCGGCTCACCCCGCCCTTTACCGCTGTTACCTAGCAACAGAGCTGAAGTCGCACACGCCGAGAAAGTTTGAATGCCCCCTTGGTTTTCAGACACGTTTACCGCTGTTTGGGGAAGTTTAAGCGTGGTGCTCTCGCATCGGACATCTTGATGCTTGTCATCTCCTTAGAAAACTGTGAATCCAGGGACAGGTGAACGCTGGAGCTACTGCTTCTCGGAGATGGACGGATGCGTTCCTAGGCCACGTTTGAAGGAGCCTTCGAAATCGTAATTTTATCTATTCCACCATCTGAGAGTCATTTTCTCAAAGACTTCTATAGAAACAGCCAGTCGCCCCCTGCTGGTCATTACAGAGAAGGCAGGTTTCAGGCACTTTTGCATTGGCTTCACTTTCTGGCCCTGGAGTCTCGATCCATTTTTATTAACCGTCCATAAACTCAACTCAGATATATCATAGATGTTCACACAGTCCACGTAGTTTCGTCTGGTTTGTCTGTCGACTCTCGTCTGTTTCACCCCCCCCCCCCCCCCCCCCCCCCCCCCCCCCCCCCCCCCCCCGTGGGCGGCAGGAGCGAGGCAGTGCAAAGCATTTTATTTGTTCATGTTGATGTGTTGTCAGAGTACGTGTTGCTTGGTTTGTGGATGAACACTGAAAAAACACATCAGACCTGTTAGTGATAATCACCAAAACTTCCCGTCTTTCATTCCGCTCCCATTCGTCCTTTCCCTCTTTCTTCTCGTGAATTTACCTCCTCCCTCCAAACATCACCCCCACCCCCCACCCCCCTCCCATATTTTTCTCTCCCTCCTCTCTTATCTCTTCTCGGCCGTCTTCCTTCTTTCCTTCACCGTCTCGCTCCGCCTTTCTCTCCCTTCTCCCATCTGCTCTGTCCTTAATTTCCCCTTTTCACTCCCGCTCTCTCCGCCGCCTTTATTCAGTTCACTTCCTATTCAGTTTCCTTTATTGGCCTGAATGTTGGATGAGCAGCTCTGTGAAATCACTTGAATAAAACCAATACAGAATCTCTGCCACGTAACAATAAGAGTCTCTGCATCCGTCTCTCTCTGCCTTTTGTCGCACCTCCACATATTTTGCCAGTTTCCTAACTCGTTCTCTTGTGCTCGTTCTCTCTCTCTCTCTCTCTCTCACACACACACACACATATTTCACAACTTCTAACCAGAGATCCAGATTTAAAACCAAGGTGGATCAGTCTTTTTTACGCTTTTAAACTCTCTCCTCAACCCCAGGTCCTAAATCTACTCCAGGGTCTACTTTGAATTTTACCCCAATCCGGCCTCAGCCTTACCAAATATTCATTTTTGTTTTGTTTCACATGTTTTAGATTTCAGCGCCTGGATCCAACAACAATATTAAAGTTGCTGTGACAAAGTCTTGGAGCTTCATGTTTCAACTTCTCTCCTCCTCCTCTTCCTCCTCTTCCTCGCTTCATCTCTTCACCTCCGCTGCGACAGAATCCATCACCAACTTACTCCTTCTCCCTCCTCCTCTAAATTTAAATCTCCCTGATTCTCTCTCCTCGTCTCTATCTCCTCCATCCCCCCCCCCCCCCCTCCCCTCTCCCCCCTTCTTCCCCCTTATTTAATTTGGTATCACATTAAGGCTTCGGAGGAGAAAGTTAATTACGTAGCATTTTGAATTATGAATTGTGATACTGTGTAGTAACATATTGCCTCATTTCTCACCGCAGACTGAAGATGAGATTTTTCACGGCTACTTTGCAGGTATCACAGACGCCATGTTTCGTGGGATCTTTCATACGAGTTCAATCTTTTTTATTAACTTGATATAATCTTTTTTTTTAAGCCCACATGACAGATGAAAGGCTTCGCCCTAAATACAATATTATATAAAAATTAATAACGTGTAGAAAATGACTATCTGAAAGTCCTGTCAGTATTCCTCACTTAGCATTAAGCTATAATGTGGCGGCGGTTATATGAGAAATAAGGCAAAGGTACGGCCCCTCTCTTTATTTTTACACACCTGTTAAAGTTAAAATTACAATAACAATATAACACTGATGATGTAATTAACTGAAAGATTTGGTAACGTGCTGTTAATCAGACACGATACGGAAACAAACGTCTCATAAAACTTATAATTTGTTCGACACCATTGACTGTATAAGCCAAAAGAGAAGCCACATTATTTAGAGCGCCCCCTGGTGGCTGGGTACAGTAGATGTCATAAGCCCTGTACGCAAAAGGGACATGGACCAAAAAAGTAAAAATACATGTTAACTTTTCTTTCTATAGGTGACGGGAGAAACGGGAGAAAGTTCTTTATATACAGTCGATGTGCTCTCTACACCAAATTAATATAACAGCAACTGTAGTATATATATATTAAAGGGGGTCCATCTGATTCATTTGTTGTCATTTAGTTGAACCAATCATTTCTGTTCAGGATCCAATTGAATGTCGCTTGAACTAAGATAATAATTTAATGTTTTATGACAACATAGAGCACGTTGACGCTCAATTTGTAGATATTATAAAGACGTGCGTAACTTAAATATAAGTACGGATTTGTGGTGAGATCAGACTCCCACATTTACACTCTACTTACTGTTCCTGACCCCCCCCCCCCACCTCCCCTTCCCCTCGCTCGCCCCCGTCTCCAGTCATTTACATTTATATTGAATTAGAAGCCGTGGTGGAGAGCGAGTGGAGGCAGCCGAGACTGATCATAATGGGAGATTACGGGCCGACTGCACCACCATTATGTCGTGTAATTACAAAGAGAGAGAGAGTGATAGAGAGAGAGAGAGAGAGAGAGAGAGAGAGAGAGAGAGAGAGAGAGAGAGAGAGAGAGGGAGAGAGAGGGAGAGAGAGGGAGAGAGAGAGAGAGAGAGAGGAGGATGGATGGGGCCCCCGGATGCCCAGATGTCAGGATCTATTTCATTTAGGGGAATAATGTCTCTCTGTTTTTCGAGGCCACCTTTTTTTCCACCTGTAAATATTATGGAACGCTGGACCCGTTGTTATGGGTCAAGATTTATGGCATCAAGAAGAATGTGTGGGAATTCACCACTGCATCTTCATCCCGCCTCCATCTGCTGCTCTACAAATATATGTACACACACACACACAGACACACACATATATATATATAACTTTACCATTTGTCTCTGGCTTTTTATTTTCACGATTTTGTTCATTTATTTCGAAAATGTTCTATTTTTGAAAATAAAACTGTGACCACAGCAGGTCGTGTTCTAGGTGTTTAACAATGTGCCTGAGAACGAGATGGATATTTCTGGTGGAGAATGTGATTTAAGTTCCTTCCTCTAAAAGTGTTTAAAATGTTCCCCGTCTTATTTTAAACTTTGCTGCATCATTTAGAACCAGGTGGAGATGAGACAGAACAGGAAGTCTCTGCAGTAAAGGAGACATTCATGTCCTCTTGTCCAGGTCAAAGACAGTTGCTTGAAACTTAATTTATTTCTGGATTCGATGCTGAATCTAAATTCAATCAAATATGTATTTTTCTGCAGGTCATTTCAAATAAAGTAGACGGTAATAAAAAATCTTCCTCTGCTGCAATCTCCTCTTTCCATCTTTTGAATGACGGCTCATTACATTACATCCCGACCCCAAATCACTTTCAACAGGAAATACATGACATTAAAGAGGGAGAATAGATTTTTCTCTTGTCTTGTTTGTGACTGTCCCACATCGCTCAGACTATTTGGTACAACAACTGGATCTGAGTGGATTTGTGTTCAAGCAGTGAATTATAAGGCTGTAATTTACCTTCACAAACAATTCTGTGTTTCTGTCACTTCTGGCTTTGATGAACGTATAATGTCAATATTAGCTGACCCACTGTGAAGGCAATTCATATTGTAGGAAAAGAATTATGTGTAACAGCGTACGAGAGCGAAACGCAGGTTAACGTCTTCGATTAGAAGCAGAGTGGAAAAAAGAACAAGCGGTAAAAGCTCACCTACTTTCCAGGAGCGTGAAGAAGGAGAAGAAGTCTGGAGAAAAACAGGCAAAACAAATAGTGGAAAGAGGAGCTTTGTTTTTCAGCCTGAGGTTTTCTCAGGGTCGTCCATTAGAAAAGAAACTGACGCTCAGCAGAGAACATACTTCCTCCAAGGCCCAACTGCAGGGCCGTGCACAGACCTTTTTTTCGGGGGGGGGGGGCAATGTGCTCAGGTAGAAAAAAGGGGTGCCCCTCTTATCATTAGCTATAAAAATAAGGTTAGACCCGACCCCTTGTTCACGAGTGAGGGGGAAGGTGGTGCTTGAAGGAGCTGAACCACAAGGCAAAGCTTCAGATCTCCTGAGAGGAGGGATGAGGTAGAAGGGGGAATGGAAGAAGGGAAAGGATGGGTGGAGGAATCTGAGATAACTTAGGCTTATAATTGATTCAGATCTTATTGTGATACACTTGTATGCTTTTTGTCTAATAAACATAAGAAGCTGTTGCTCAGATTAAAGTGCAGGACGAAGTTGGAGGTATTTCCCTCGATTAAAAAAACCTGAATGTATTTGTCCTTTAATGGTTTTTATCGTGATATCATTAAAATACAATAAAGTCACCATGGGATTAGCTCTTAAATGAATGATTATGTGATGTTTCATTAACCCTCCTGTGGGTGGAGGTCAGAGGTCAGAGGTCAGAAGCAGCAGCCGTTCAATCTGTAGTTTTACGTGGTTGAACATCTTTTAATGATTTTTGGTTCCCTGCAGTTTAAGCTGTAATAAAAACACCCATTTAAACTTTGGGATCGATGAGGGGAATCACAACAGTCGTTAAGGCTCCGATATTTAAGCCTGAGCTGTGAGGAGCGTCATTATCATTAACACGTAATACAATTCTCATTCTGGGAGACGCTGATAATCTTCGACCAGTAAATATTCCAGTGTCACTTTGGACTTGAGCCTTGACTGAGCCATTATCAGATTGGACGATGGCGCCACCTACTGTTTGGTTCATCATACTGCTATTTTCATGGCCATTTATTGTGACAGATATTTAAAAAATATAAAACATAAATATCCTGATAATAGGCTCATTTGGTTGTGAGCTGTGTTTGATTTTGTTGCAACTTACTTGTACTCGTATTAAACATATTCATGTGTGATATTAAACATACAACATATTCTTATGCAGCTTCTTTCGTATATATATTGTTGTGTAACACAGACTACACACTTCTTTCTTTCTATATTTTTATTATAATTCTCTATGTTTGAATAAATTTCAAACCCAAGTATTTCTTATTCTGGTAGAGTCGGTGTGACCATAGACTTAATTCATTTTATAAAGAACGTAAATATGAGCACGATGAACTTTTCCACAAATTAAGACATAAAAGCAGAATAGTATCAGACGTGTTTTTATATGTACAAATACTTGAAACATTGACACACTTTTACATTTTGTTACAAACTGTTGTAAACACTGTTATTTTGTTGACGTGTTCAGTTACACGCAGCATCTATTGACTTGTGTCCTCACGTGAGGTTCTCTTCCTGTTAATAAAGTTTGTCTTGGTAGTTTTTCCTCTTGTTGAGCGTTAAGAACAGAGGATGTTCCACCTTGTTAAGATCTGTGAGACTTATTGTGATTTGTGAATATCAGATAAAATTTGATCGGTTGATAACAAAGACAGATACATTTGAAAAACATGTACAGTTGCTGCAGTGACCACATCACAACACATGAATTAATAACACAGCTCTGATGAAATTGAGCCACAACACACATTCAAATTAAACCATATAAATCCACAAGAGGCGCTGTTGAGTTGAAGCTTTTATTTTGAAGTCTTCTCCGGCACACACACACACACAGGAAGTAAACAGTGATGACGTGGATACCACTTCCTGTTTGCTTCCTGTTTTGCTTTTTGTTTCCAGTTTTTCTCAGTTTCCGTTAGTTGTGTGTTTGTTCTTTGATTCTCCGGTGAACCGCGGGAGTCCGGCCCCGGTCATGAGCGCCGTCATTCCCCGCATCGAGCAGCTCTCCGCCCGGGTGGTCCGGGTGTTGGGCTGCAACCCGGGACCGATGACTCTGCAGGGGACCAACACTTACCTGGTCGGCACCGGGCCAAGGTGACAGCGGGTTCACAGGAGCGGTGACATGACATATATATCTATAACTTTATATATAGATAAACATATATATCTATATCTTTATGTATAGATATATATGAGGGGAAAGGACCTCACAACAAACTCCACTCAGAACTTTATATATAGTTTTTTTCTTTAACTATTGGCAGAAATTGAATATAAAATAATCCTAGTAATTTTTTCACGAGTTTGTAATAATCTAAAATTTGTTGTTTCTCCACCCTAGAATAGTTCCTTTATATTTAAAAACTTTATATTTACATCAGGAGAGGGTCCTGTCTACGGAGGCAGCCATGTTTTTTTTTTTTACAGTAGCCCAGACTGGACAAACTAAACATCTTTTGAGTTTCTATGACAACTGAAGCTGCCACAGGTTCTCTGTCATGTTTGTAAGGGGGGGGGTTAAAGTAGGATTCGTGCATATGAACGTGGATGAATCAATCGGTAAGAACAGGACCTGGAAACGCTGTCTCGCCAATTTGCACTGAGGAAATCAAGGCAGAATTAAGAAAGACTAAAATTATAAATAGCAAACTGATCAAGAAAATTGAACAGAACAGAAACAGACAGAAAGTAAAAAGAGAATAAAACAATACCATTTTGATTCCAGACGTGTGCTGATAGACACTGGAGAATGTGCCAGGCCTGAATACATCAGCAGTCTGAAACATGCGTTGACACAGTTCAACACCAGCATCCAGGAGATCATCATCACTCACTGGCATCACGACCACACGGGAGGCGTGGAGGACGTCTGCAGGGACATCGCCGGTGAGGCCCGCAGCACATGTGGGGGCAGGTTAAATGACCCCCCCAGGGCAATTTAACCACGTTTAAAGATGGCTACTTTTCATCTCTGACCACCATTTCTCTGGTTTCCCTCCTGCAGGTTCTGACGTGCGAGTCAGCAAACTGCCTCGCACCGGGCAGGTCGGAGAGTCAGCTGGAGAGAAGAGCTACACGTACCTCAAGGATGGAGACCTGGTCCAGACAGAGGGGGCCACGCTCAAGTCAGTTCACTTTATATGTGTTGAATATATAGACGGCATTTCAATCTGGCAGCACTTCATAAGAAATAAAAACAAAAATGACCAAACGTATATACATAATACACACACACACACACACACACACACACACACACACACACACACACACACACACACACACACTGTTACAGCCAGAATCGTATGGCAGTCAGTTATTTGAGCATGGAGCCATGTGTCATATCTGTATTTCCCAGAGTGCTGTTCACCCCAGGTCACAGCGATGACCACATGGCCCTGCTGCTGGAGGAGGAGCAAGCGCTCTTCTCTGGAGACTGCATCCTGGGCGAGGGCACGGCCGTGTTCGAGGACCTGTACGACTACATGAGATCTCTGAAGGTCCTGCTGGACTCTCGGGCCGACCTCATCTACCCCGGTGAGTGAGCACGTGCTGGTGCGTGTGGAACCCTGTCCTGTGTCGTGAGCGGCTTCCTGAGTGTGTTCACAAACACACACAGTCGTCACATCTGGGAGCTGCCTTTGTAACTTTTTTTATAGTTATCGTTACATTTCTTTGTCGTAAAGGTTTGATAACAACATCTTAGGAATCATTGACAAAGACCTATACCAGCTCCTATATCGGTATTGGACATTTTTTACTTTCTTATATTGGTATCGGCCTCCAAAGATCTGTATTGGTCAGGTTCTACTAATAAGAGAGGAGTGAGGGTCAAGCATTTTCATGGGAGGAGGTGTGTTGGGAGTAACTGCCTTGCTCAAAGGCACCTCAGTGGGCGAGGGGAGTTCTGCTCTTTCACATTGTCCACCCACATTTATCTTTCTGAACCTATCATCATCATTGAGGATGCTCATAATACATTTTAGGGCTTTAATAATAATAATAATAACAATGATGAGTTAAAAGTTGATAAGTTGATAAAGTTGATGAAATAGTTTTAAAAAAAGCCTAAATCCTCACATTTTAGAGGATGTAACCAGAGATTGTTTGGTATTTTTGTATTAGAAATGACTTTTAATAATGACGATTAATCAATCAGTAAAGTAGGTGTTGATTTTTCACTATTTTTTCTTTTTCTTCTCTTCTGATTTCTACCTTTTTACAATCAATCGTTATTGTTCCCTGTTGTTCAACGTCAGTCTGAGGCTTGTTCATTAAAAAGACAAAAACAGCTGCTGTTGTCTGCGCAGGTCACGGCCCCGTGGTTCAGGACGCCGGCTCGAAGATCAGACACTACATCAGCCACCGGCAGCAAAGAGAGCAGCAGATCCTGGCGGCCATTCAGGACGGAGCAGGAAAACCCTTCTCCTCCATGGAGCTCGTGAAGATCGTGTATAAGGTCAGGACAAAACCCTCTTCCCAGCCTGGACTGAAGGGCTGACTGAAGATAAGAACAGCTGTACAGAGCTTGGAGCGTTGTAAAAGATCAGCTCTGCAACTCTGGATATGTTTTGTGGCAATCACACCAGATGGGAATGTGTTCAGGTCTCAGTGGGAGCAGATGCAATAAGCAAGTTTCTTAAAGGAAACACAGTTTGACAAAGTTTCTTGAGAACTTAATAAAACATCTGTGATATACAACCATTAACCATGACCCCTCCTAATTCAGACCCTGGTTCCTGCTGTGGAAAGTTCCTGTAAATGTTCCTATAGTTCCTGGCGAACGTTCCTGCAGTGGAAACGCACCTTATGACACTAAAGCTAAAGGAAAAGATCTATGGAAGCGACCTGAAAGGACAAACCCCTGCCACCAATCACACAAGTCTCTCTTCTTTGTATACAGAAGCGATAATAGCCATGCTCTGCTTTCTCTTGATTCACATTAAGAATGCTAATAACAGCTTCTCACCGCTTCTCCTCCAGGACACCCCTGAACACCTGCACCGAGCAGCTAATGTCAACTTGGTCCATCACTTAAAGAAGCTGGAGAAAGAAGGACAGATTTGCTTGGGTAAGTAACGCTCTTACCACGAAAAACTGAAGAATTCATTCTGCATCAGTTTAAGTTGACATTTTATTAGATTCAGTTTATACAGACGCTCAAGTCAAACTAAAGCAACTTTGACCGTAGAACAGCAGCTTGATTAAAATGAGTTTCACGGTTCCGTGACGTGGAAGAGGGAGAATGTTTCCTCTTTCATTCCCACTCCTCTCCCCGAACGTCTGCCAGCTCCAACGGTCCAGCAAGTGCAGCTGAACTGTAGATCAGTTAAAAAGACTTAGAGGTTAAAAAACAGTTTATCTCCAATATTCAGCAGGAAACTTTAAAAATATGGATGTATAATATGGATTTGTTACAGCGGCAGTCAGAGCTCCACTCAACTCATTGACAGACTGAATAAATCCCCATGTGTGGCTGCAGAGGGCGCTGCTGCTCAGTGGAAGTTACATAGTGCCGCTTTAACAAAATCAGAAAGACTCAGACAGTTTGGGTTTTATGTGTGAATATGAAACTATGTCAATGTGCTGGAACGTAAATCAAAAGTTGCACTCACTCACTGCCAGCTACATTTTTAAATACCCTAATTATTGTTTTGTTCTTGTTTTTTGTTTTTTTACAGTCGATGAGTCCTCAGAGAACATCAAATGGAAGAGTCACCTGTGATGTTCACCGAGACAATGAAGAAACGGTCGCAGGATCTCCGGAGAAGTGGGTTCGGACGTTTTTTCCTTTTCGCACATGAACGACGCAGCGGGAGCTTCTCTGCACAGACGCAGGCGGAGCAGCATGCAGTGGAATCCGTCTCAACCACCGTCGACTGTGACAGATGAAACGTGTTTTTCTATCCTGACCAACATTTCACCTGCTCTCGCCTTGATAATTAACCTCTCTGTGACCTGTGCTGCTCACATATATTTCCAATCACTCACTAGAGGGCAGTATCTGCTAAGTCATTTTACTGGGTGATAAGTTGGGAAGTACAATTTTAAGCTTTGTAGTTTTTGGTCCTGCAAAATTAACCAAGAAGTTGTAAAAGATGAAATTCTAATGTGAATTAAGTTTAATGTGAATGTGTGTTTAATTTAAAACAATGAATCATCATCATTGTGCTGCTGGTTATTGTTCTGACCACGAATGAGGATTATTGTGTATTTGTGATAATTAAGAGATCATTCTGAGGTAGATAGTGATATTTATCTGTATTCTGATAACTAATAATACAAATAACTAATATAAATAAATATATTTGTTGCGAACGTTTGACCTCAGGCCAGCCCCTCAGTGGGTCTGAGTTTTCATGTTGACTCACAGAATGGATGTGGTCTGTTTGGGGACTTTTCTACACAAAGTGCTAATTTCTTACTAACTTTACTGAAAGCAGCGTCATCACTTTGAACTTTGTACACAACAGACCTGTGAACCAAGCCAGAGTTCCACAGTAACACGGTAATGTGCCGACAGAGACAAGTTCCATTAGAGTTATACACAGTGCACGTGTAAACCACTAAACTGTGGTTTGTGACAGTTGCTCCAGAGGAAGAAGAAGATTTTTAAAATCAGAGTTTACTAAGTGCTTTGACAGCAAAGCAAGAGAGATGCAATGTGCCAAGGAGGCCAGACAACTACGCTTAGGTCAGAAACAAGGTGTTCAAGTTAAATTAATACATATAGAGATATGTCACATGAAGACTTGAACTCATAAAACAGTGATATGACGGTACAAATAAACAAACAAGTAAAAGAAAAGGTGAAAAGAAAACGATAAAAACACGACATCACATGAAAGCAGGGTCTATAAAAATGGGTTTTAACAAGTGATTCAAAAGAAGTCACAAAAAAAGGTAAGAATATATTATGTTATGATATTATAATAAGGAATAAGGAAGAGTAAGTATTATAAGAGAATGTTTTGTTATTATAAGAATAAGAGTTCGTAATATAAGAGTATGTTATAAGAATAAGTTTAAGTATTATAAGAGTATGTTATTATAAGAACAAATAAGAGTATGTTATATTATAAGAATATAAGTAATAGTAATTATTATAAGAGTACATATACATAGTAGAAGGTGTGTGTGTGTGTGGGGAGGGGAGGGGAGGGGAGGGGGGGGGGGGGGGGGGGGGGTGCAGGCAAACATAAGCAGCAGGACCGTGGAGTCTCTGGCTCAGTGGGGCCAGAGGAACCAGAGGAACATGGCGGCTCCGGCCCTGGACGCCTCCGACGCCGCTCCGTCCCGCTGATGACCCGAGTCACGCACCGGACAACACCGACACACGCTCCCCGCACAGCCCGCACATGGCTCCTCAACTCCCGGGTAAGTTTCCCGTCGGTCCCCTTCACTTCCAGTCATTGGAATATGACACATTTCTCCGTGTGCCGGGACTTTACGGCGCATTTAACCCCCCACCCCCCCCCTCCTCCCCCCCAATGGCGCCGCGACTTCCCCGTGACGACATGTAAACGCTCGTGTTGACACGCACGGGTGAGCGAGGGAGGTTAACCCGGGATATAACGCGACTGTGTTTATCCAGCAGGTTGTTTCGCACTGTGTGTTTGACCCGCTCCAGTGACGCGTCGCGCCGCGGACTGACAGCCAGCGGCACCGGGGCTTCGTCGGTAGCTACCCGGACACACACGCTCCTCTCGGCCGGTAACAGCCGCCGCCTGCCCCCCCTCCCACCCCCTTCTTTAATTCACAATGTTTTTACCATCACACTGGGACCGAGCTGTTTAACTTCCTGGTCAGGAAACACAGCTGCGGGTTTTATCTGCGTGAAGCTGCGGGGGCACCGCTTCCTGTCGTCAGGCGTGAAAACAAACTTCCAGGTAACACATTTAAATCCTCGGGGGATTTTTTTTTTTTTTTTTTTTTTACACGTGTTTGTGTTGATTTGTAGTTTGAATTGAAGTTTGACATTTTCGAGTCTTAACTTCCTCAAGTGAGTCGAGCCTGGCCGGCCATTTCCTCTTTGGGGTTTTTCACAATAAAACATCGCTTTCAGCAGTTTAGTGAGCTGTTTAGCTGACTCAACTCGGAGACTGCGTGTGAAGACAGATCGCGTCACAACAACGTGACTAGTATGTCCTTATTTGAAGAAAGGCATCAACAGGTGGATCCTCCCCCCCGTCCAACCTACCTAAGTAAACGCCAAGCGACAAACCGATTTTTAAAAGACGCAATCGTCGAGACATGTGATGCTTAACGGTAGACACGTTAAAAAAACAAAAGGGGCATTGGCGTGTCCAACTTCAGCTCTGTTGCTGGGTAACAGCAATATGGGCGGGACCCGGCCCACGAAGGAGGCGGTCTACGTCGGCCGGGGAGGCGGTGTCATTCGAAGGATGCCCCGCCCTGAATTGAGACACAGCTAGTGCCTCCCAGTGGTGATACTTGGCTGTCCGATTACGAAGGGTCCCTCAAATGCAGTCCACAAATGTGTCCTTGCATCCCCGAGAAACAATGTGTCCAATGGGTGGAACCTTCCCGGCCCAACTAATCCCAGAATTCACCAAGCGCTAAGCGACAAACCGATTTTTAAAAGACGTAACGGCGCCTGCAAGGTGGGCGTGGACTTTCAAAATGGAGGACATGATGGCGCCACCAAAAGTAAAGCTAAGGCGTCTCGGGCGCATGTTCCCTGCTTTTATTTTGAAGCGCAAGTCGTCCAGTGTCCAGTCTGGTTCCTGTTCACTCTTGTTATCTTGGCAGGTTGTTTATCAGTCCTGGGCAAGGAGGCGCATTTATCTCTGTAATATTTCATTTTTTAAGTAAAGTCGTATTGATGCGTTATTAAAGAATAAACAGTGAAACTGATCCTGGACAAAAGTCAGAATTGTGTAAAAACTAGATAGAATTAATACAATTTACAGAAATCCCAATGGGAAATAAAAGCAGGTTTAACATTAAAGGGTAAAAAATACAAGACTGACGTAATCAGCAGTTCTTGGGGGTGGCCCCTTCTCTTAACCTGGGGGCCCCAGGAAATTACCTACCCTGTTTCTACGCCCCTGTCCATTCCCCCAAAATCATATTCAGAACTTTAGCGTATCAAGCAGAATTCCTCCTCCCATTGCACATTGACCACTAGGTGCTATATTGCTGTATGTGTTTATCGGAATATAAATACAGCTCAGTTTAAAACCACGTTATCCGGCAGTCAGGAAGCTATTTGCCAGTCGCAGGTACAATAATTTGTCTTTGTTTGCTGATGTGCTGGTTTGTCTTTGTTTGCTGATGTGCTGGTTTGTCTTTGTTTGCTGATGTGCTGGTATGTTACCGTAGCGAACCTGTAAGTTTGCCTACGTGACAGGTGCCATCGGACTCCTCTGGATATGTTATCTTTCGAGGGCTGGACCTTTTTTTTTTGTTTTGGCCCTTTCGAGCTTATTTGCTCTCCGCTGCACCCCGAAGTGAACTTTGAGAAGGATTGCAACATGTGCAGCAGGTTGCCATGTTTCTGTGTGTATCCCCCATCTCAGTGAGCTGATTCCTGTAACGTTTGTTTTCTTAAATAGTTGAGAGGGTCCAGAGAAGTGAAACAAAAATGGCTCATGCTTGTTTTCTATGTTCAAGGATCAACCTGGATCTGTTTCTATTTTGGTTTTGTTACTGCTTTATTATGATTTGGTCAACTCGGCTTTAATGTAGCGGGGTAGTAATTTGTCGACTTAAATAAATGTCAGTACGCCTCAATGCATTTCCAGTGCCAAAAGTACCTTAAAGTGCTGCAGCAAGAGTGCAGGAATGTACTTAAGACCAAGATCTTAACATGAGATTGGCAGCTTGCCCAGAGTGGGATCCTTAGTCGCTTGAATTCACTAAACCACGTGAGGGCTCAGATAAAGTCCTGACCAATGACAGCAGCAGGAGCAGCAGGAGAAGGAGGAAGGGCAGAGGCTTGACTGTGCACTTCTCTGCAGCAGGTTTTCCACCAGGTCTTATCCTCTGCAAGCAAATCCATGCTAAAGAAAAAGTGGTATTCTCATTTTAAACCAGGGCTGGGGAACCTTTTCTAAATTCACTCTTATAACATCCTCCGTGGGCTGTACTACATTATTTAAGACAAAAATCCCTCTCACCTCTTTGATGCAGTTGCTGCAAGTGCCTATCTTTTACAATGCATCGGATGTCAGATGCCATTGATGAAGATGGTGATGATGATTTAGGGCTGTCACCTTTTCACAAAAATCCAGTTTGAATGAATTATCAAACCTGCTCGATTAGTTTCTATAACAAGTTCTTCCTTGGCCCATACCTCACCGTTCTTCCAAAGTACTTAGTGAAAGTGAAAGAGCCATCATTCAACATCTATTTTCTTTTCTTGACAGTTGCCATGATGCTCGGACTAATGTGGTTTCACTTGACTCTCGGTATGCAGTCAAACAAGTACACCCTTACCAGGTGATATGAATGTGACCATGTACTGTAGTAATGAAGTTGGACAGCATTGTCCTTGTCGAGCGTTTGAGAGAAACGAAACAAACGCGCTGGAGATTTCTTAGTAGGCTCAGATTCTCCAGAAACATGTTTCAAGTATTCAGAGGAAGTGTCCACTCAGCACTCTTTCTAGATGCACACCGTTTGACATTTAGTTTCTACTTGGATGTTTTTTTATTACGTGTGAGTGTGTGAGAACGTTGCTCTACTCAACTGTGTTTGTTTATGTCTGTCTGGCTTCTCACTACCACCTTATCTCACACACAGACACAGACACACACACACACACACACACACACACACACACAGACACACACACACACAGACACACACAGCCACCTGGCTTTCTGTCACGCAGCAGAGACAGTCGTCTTCGAGGTCTGATCCTCCTGAGACCAAGTGCTCTAATTAACCAGCGCCACACACACACACTCTCTCTCTGAAAACCTGCTGCAATTCCAAACCCCACACTTACTGTAATAATTCCCATTCTAGAAGGTCGATTGTAATGAAAGTATTGAATATATATATATGTATGTGTATATAATATATAACACTCTATGTACACGCACAATCTCTAGACTGCTCGTACCATTTCCAATAGCATGCTCTGGTGTATACAGGTGACAAATTAAAGGAAAAAGCTGAATAAATTGAGTGCAGACACAGATGTTTCCACATAGATGATCTGCACGGTACAATAAACTGCAACTAAACTACAACTAACGTCCCAGCATGCCCTGTGGCGGGTAGATAAAAATGCTGAGCAGGAGGAAATCACTGCTCATGCTCAGCTGGGAACTGTTTTAGGATCAGAGATTCATGGGAAATCTCAGAAATCTCACTCGATTGAGTTTCAGACTCTCTCTGCTTTTTCTGCGGACAACGTCCCAACAGGAAGGAATTTTTTAGTATTTGATTTCCATCTCTTATACGTATCAGTCTTAACGTGCTGCAAAAATAAACAAGCAAACACGTGCACAGTCAGCAGGACCTTCCTGTGAGCAAACCTTAATGAAAGCTGTGCAGGGTCGAAGCACCAGACCCGCGAGCCAAGTGTAGCAGGTTGCATAACAAGCGCTAATTTGGTTAGCTGGAGCTGAAGGTGGCTGTAATTCTCCTGCTCTGTGACAGCACAGCTGAGTTAGAGGAAGGAAAAGTCCATGGGCCTCCAGCCGGATAATACAAGCTAATAGCATAACAGGCTTTTGCAGAACAAACGTAGGCCGTGGCCTGAGCTATAACTGTGGTGTTCTTCACCGATTTCTTTTTTTTTTTTTTTTGGAGGTGGGTGACGTTGTTGCTAGGAAAACAGCGAGGAGGTTAAACCAGTCCAAGAAGTACTGAGGTGGTTATTGAGGCCAAAATTCAAGATTGTGTTTAAATTTAATAGTGTGGTTAGACTACATGTTTAACACTTCCCCTGATTTACACTTTTGCACATCCGAAACTGTAGAGAACTGTTTGATTTCACCATCGGCTATGACATTTGTTGCATCAGAAAATAAGATCAGAATCAGGCTTTGAGGCTGACACAGCTTGGCTTGTTGTGTTTTTATTCGCCATCACACATCTGTGGCTGTAGGCCGCGTGCTGTGAGGAGTTTGAGGAGAAAGAGCGGTTGTAATAATAAAAGCGTGTATGACTAATTGTCGATAGAAAGATTTAGAGTCGAGCCTAGAGACTAAGAAATCAACGACCTGAGTATGAACATGATTCTTGTGGTTATTGTTAAATTATTATATGTGATATTGGGGAGTAAAAGATGTCTGATTCCAATATATTGGCTGAATTATAAAAACATTTAAACGTCTCTTAAAGAAATGTAAGTTACGTTTTCCTCTCGTTCACCCTTCATGGGTCAGTCTGCTGTCAATCAAACCTCGACACTGACGTGACCACTCAGAGGAAGGACATCGTGGGCCGTCCCGTTGACAGGATCTTTGTTGAGAATTGTCGTCTCCCAGTAGTAAACACAACAACACAACTTTCAAGTGAGCAAACTGAGCCCAATCACAGCCTCAGAGCCTGACACTGTGTGCAGGGACATTTGTACTTGCATGTGTGCTTGTGCAATTCACAAAGCAGTTGGGTAGAGATTAGCTGTCCATCCCTCCCACACACACACACACACACACACACACACTCTGACACACTGTGACACACTGTGACGTGCACACATGCTGACACATGCACACATTTGCAGCTCTCAGCGGTGGCAGGTGCATGTTCAAGTGGTTGTATGGTTTTGAGTTGGCTGTGTCCAACTGGCTGGGAGGGTGTCTTTCTCACGCACACACACACGCGCACGCACGAGAGGAAAGAGCAAGCAGATGTTTGGGCTTCTGTCCAAAAAACTTAGTTCTTCTTTTTAATACTTTTCTTTTGGTGTTGTCAGTAATCCTTACCACACACACATGTTTGTACAGCTATCAAAAGGACACTCATTGGCATAAGTCATTCCCTAGCACCTAACCCTAACCACCCAAACTTTGTACCTAACCCTAACCTAATTCTAGCCCTAAAACAGAGTGTGTCTGAAAGTGAGGACAGGCCAAAATGTCCTCACTTTCCCACAATGTCCTCAGTCTGTAGGTTGCAGGCTCAAAATGGTCCTCACAAAGATATCTGTACAAGAACACACACTTCCTGTTTTTACCCTGATATGCGTAGGTGTTTCTTTGGCATCCCGGTCTCCTAGAAATTACGTTATGTACATAGAATGCGTCGATGCAGTTGCCACCGGATTATGTTAGCTTGTTAAGTATTTGGTAAATATTTTAAATATTTATTAAAAGACAATGTGTTTGTTTTTGATCAATCAAATGTTATTCCTATAGCTCATATTCACGAATCACAAATTGCCTCATAACAAAGTTAGAAATCCTCTGCTTTATTCATTTAACATAAACTGAACATAATCCATGTTACCATCACAAAGTAATTGGGGAGACCGATTCAGTCGTTATATGAACACAACCTTTAGATGACAGGTCTGGATCTAGTTCCCCGAAGTGTCCCAGCAGGTTTCCCTTTAAAACTTTCATACTAAATTTAATGGAAAATTGCACCAATGTAGAAATAATCAGCTGCTGCGCTGACATGAACTGACACTGTCAAATTCTCAATGAATGCAACAAGCTTCAGTTTTAGCAAATTAAAAGCCAGAAGTAGAGATAGAGTCGAGGTCATTGAAACGTGTCTTACTGAAATAAGAAAAGAAAGAAAAGGGGGGGAGAATGTGGTTCACTGGAAAACATGTGATATTTCCTGAAAAGACGAGTTTTCTCTAGGTTACATAAGTTAAAGTGGGACGGCGCTCAGCGAGCAGGTAGAGCCTTTTAGTGTTTTTGCTCAAGGGCACAGCAGCACGACATGTTATCTGCTGTTCTGACTTTTCCGAGGAGAAAATAAAAGTTAAACATCTTTTTAAATGCTTCTTAAAGTAGGTTTCCCTGTCAGCTCAGCTGTTCAAATAAAGTTTGTTTCGTAAAAATCTGATGTTTGTGAACCGTGGGGTGAGAACTCGATGAACCCGGACCGGCACCATACCGGCCCGGGTCAAACCTCACGGTGTGAAGGAGGCTTCAAAACACTCTGAATCTTCCCCTCAGGCAGGGTCAGTGTCTGGGAAAAGCAGCAGGTTCTCTTGTTATTGTGGGCAAGAGTGAGACGTTCAGCACAACCAGTGTGTTAGGTTTGAGGTGAAAGTCACACAAATTGTTTTACACTGTAAAAACTCAACGGCGCATTCATCAAACACACACACACACTCCCATACATCCGATCCTGGGTGTGTCCCCCGAGCTGTCCGTGATGACAGAGGGATTCCTGTGGCGCAGCGAGGGGACGCGTCTCTCACGCCATTGTGCCTCAGCTGTGGAAACTGAATATTATTCAATATGACCTGTGAATACATAAATCTATTCAGCGTGGACAGGAAATATAGTTGAGCAGTCCTGGGAAGTACAAAGACAACAAGCGGGGTTACATCACCAGGTTATCCCAGCGTTTGCTTTCGTAGTAAACATTTGTAACAGAGAGTCAAGCATTGCAAACTTGGAATGCAGAATTTGAAAGACGCGCTCATGTTAGATGATGATGTCAGATTGAAAATCCGATATTGAATTGCATCATGGGAAGTTTAGGCTGGTGAAATAAGATTAGATGAACCTTTTATTGATCCAAAAATAGTGGAATTCTAATTTGACACTAGGCTTAAACAAGCATTAGCTTACGGGGAAATGTAGTAAGAAATAAAGAGTGCACACCTCCTTTTTTAATAAGACCCTAATGCTGCCTTATGAAAACAAAATTAAATCCACTAGATCCAGATTTTTATTTGGATCATCTCCAAATTTCGTTGAAATCCGCCATGCAGTTTTTGCGTAATCCTGCTAACTAACAAACAAACAGATGCCGACGAAAACAGAAATACAGATTACATATTCAAAATGTTTGTTCCCCTCATGGTCTTAAAATTGTTTAAATGTAACTCGACACGTTTCTTCCTCATTTTGTGACCGGGAGCCATGAATATGCTAATATGGCCCCGCCCTTTCTTCCATGTCTTTGCCCGCACAGCGATATCCACAGCTGAGCCCCACCCACAAGTTGACATGATTGGTTTCTTAGGTTTGTGACATCACAAACTCTGGTTGTGTGAATCTTCTTTTTTTTTTTTCAGACTGGCGTTTATTTACAGCAGCGTTAAAGTAGAAACACTCCGCCCGTGCAGATTACACGTGAATAAGCAGTAATGATTATTTCACTCGCATGTTTTTAATCAAAACTCAAAACGGAAACATGTTAATATGTTTAGAAGCTTGATTTCTTCACCTCACATTTCAATCATTGTTCTTCTTTTGTGTGTTTTGCAGACGGTGCAGATTGATGTCAAAATGTAACACTTTGTGGATATTTACCCAGGATGCTTTGCATATGAGGTAAGTGAGCTCATTCAATTATGCAAAATCATTTTCTTGTTGTTCTGGTCTTCGTTTACCTTCTTTCCTTTACACCTAAAATATAGTGAATGACTAAATGCCGGTGTTCTGCATCGGGTCACTTATTTTACAGAGTTAATTTGGTAACTTCTAAATCAGCAATGAGGATTATTAAAAATATGTTTATGATGATATAAAATTGAATTCACACATCGTCAGTCTGTAAAACCAGAGTGATGCAGTCGCTCTAAAGGAAAAAATCAATCAGAATTAGAAAATGATGAGTCAGGTTATGAGAACTGTCGAAGCAGAAGGTTCCAGGTTCAAAACAAAGGTTGAGGAATACTTTATACACTGAAGCATCAAACCTAGTTCACTGCAACAGGGACGTCCTGACATTACAACATGGGAAGTGAAAGCAGAGAAAGGTGTGTGTCTGTGTACGTGAGTGTGTGTCTGTGTGGCCTGTAAAACACATCTGCTTCCACCAGCACTTAGAGCTTTTGTCATTTTTAAAATGACCTCTCTCTCTCTCTCTCTCTCGCTCGCTCGCTCTCTCTCTCGCTAGCTCTCTCTCTCTCGCTCGCTCGCTCTCCGTTGTGTTCACTGCCATCTCACTTCGAGTGAGGCTTATTATCAAAGCAGCGACGAGGCTTATTATGTAAAAACTGAATGCACAGTAACAGTCTTTGTCTTTCTCTGTCCCTTGTTGGCTTTACTGTTTCTGACGGGCATCCATTTGCTCTTATTTTGAAAGTTTGCGGACAAGGGGAAAGCTCTGAAACTGTCGTTTCTTATGAAAGTACATACATATTTTTTTTGTATTCTTATAAGTGTAGCATTGAGAAAAAAGACGAAGTAAATGAGGACTCAAACTGCTCCTGCTAACGTGGCAGCGTGCTTGTCTTCACTCATAGATATAAAGATGGACGACGCCTCTACTTACTCCAACTGTCCAGAAATGAATCCAAAATATCCAGGAATACGAACTCCGCCCTCTTGCATGAGTCAGAGCCAGAGTCTGAGCGCCAGAGAATGGGGGGGGGGGGGGGGGTGGAGCCTCAGTAGTGAGGTCCCGACCGATACATGCGCTTGACCAATCGTGACTCAGTGTCAGCTGTCAATCGTGAGATTTCGTCCCATTTTCATATCATGAGAATGAAAGTGCAGAAGTTCACCATCACCGGCTTTGGCAGGTTAAAACTAAAACACTTTACATCAAACATCAGTGGGATTAGAAAGACCTAAAATAATCATCTTTGAGAAAAATGTTATTTGACGTGTACTCTGACTTTTTTTGTTCGGCCCATGTCCCCTATGCTAACATGGAGGACTGCTCAATTCAGTTTTTTACTTTCAAACAAATACAGTACAATCATCGCTATCTGTGTAAAGATGTCACTGAATAATAATCAGCTCTGCCACAACGTGTAATGTCAGTTGAAAATACAAGATCAACAGGTCATGTAAATCATTGTGGCTGTAGCTGTGAGACATGGAGGTTTTTTCTCTGCCCATCGGCTAACAAGAGGGAGGTGTGTGTGTGTGTGTGTGTGTGTGTGTGTGTGTGTGTGTGTGTGTGTGTGTGTGTGTGTGTGTGTGTGTGTGTGTGTGTGTGTGTGTGTGTGTGTGTGTGTGTGTGTGTGTGTGTGTGTGTGTGTGTGTGGAGACATGGAGGAGTGTGTGTGTGAGTGTACATGATGGGGGAGGGGACAGGGAGAGAGAGAGAGAGGGAGGGAGAGAGAGAGAGAGAGGATTTGTGGCATGTAGTTTGTCAGCTGTCATTAGGCACAGATGACACACACACACACACACACACACACACACACACACACACACTGAGCCATCCGGCAGAGGAAAGAGGGGAAATACAGAACGAGTGTGTATCTATGGCGTGTGTGTGTGTTGTGAATCAGTTGTGTTGACTGTGTACATGGAGTGAAGACCAGTGTGTCCGCCCGGCCGGCATGGGAGGACTGGCCGGCTCTGGACTTGTTATGGACTGGTTTAACCAAAGCAGAGGTAAGTGCCTGTCGGTCTCCGGTCTCTTCTCGTCTCTGCTGAGTAACAGATGTAAAAGGCTCGATCCGTCAGGTGGAGACACTTTGTCCACATTCATGTTTTTAAATGTTTTGAATGTCCCAGAGCAGCTGCTGAATTAAATCATATCTCTCAACTAAAACAAAATGCAGTTCTGTTTTAATCTCGTTTCTTCGGCGCGAAATGCCCACTTAGGTGTTAGAATTAATCAGGATTGTGATAATTACTTTTGTTTTATTTGTAAATCACTAATTTTTCTGCTTTGTAGCTCAGTATACTGTTGGAATGAACAAACATATTATTGAGTATATGTGGTCATAATGGCAGTGTTCTAATTCTGTCTGTTTATGAACAAACTGTGATGGGTTTGATGCTCACATTGTGTGTGTGACTGTCTTAGTCAGAGGTGGACTTTGAGCTGCCATGTATTATTGTGGTTTTGACACTGTGTGTGTGTGTGTGTGTGCGTGCGTGCGCTTGTGTTTGGGGGAGTGGTTGTGAATGACGGACTCACACACACACACACACACACACACACACACACACACACTCACACAGAATGCACAGTCAGCAGGCCAGTAGCTGCTCTGTCACCTGAGGTCTAACCAGACAACTGTTAACTCACTTTGCTCTGCCTCAACAACAACTGTTGTAAACTCTCGTCCAGAGAGAATCTACTGTACACACTGTCCACACTTCCTGGGAAATCCTGAGCAAACCAGCAAGAATTTCACAGTTCAGTCAGTAGATGAGCTTCATAACACACTAACAAGTTCACCGTTTAGAAATTTTCCAGTTCCAGTGTGTCACGCGTTGTTCTTTTGTTTTTGCCTGGACAAGATGTTAACGTCTCCAGAAGTTAAAGTTTCATTTTTCCATCTAAAAAAAACAAAACAACAGAGTTTCTATTCCCACAAAGAGAGACACACACATGTTGTGTCACATGTCTTACCTCTTTTGAGGATTTGTGCATAGTATTGTTTTTGTGCCGTCGCCCAGCTGTGACTGTATGTTAATTTTCACACCAATACTGGCCACCACTGCAGATAAGTCATTCAGTGAGCTGAAGGTGGAGTTTGACCTCTCTGCCACCAAAACGATGACAAACTCCTGCAGTGTGTCAAAGTGTTTTTGCTTTCATTTCACGTCACGTTAGTTTTCTCAAGCTGTGGATCAGGATCTTGCAGCAGTTGAGTCATTATATCATATCGGACATTAGACGTGTAGATATCCAACTTTTCCGGGTAATAACCACCTGAAACTCAAGGGACAAACCTTTCTTGAAAAAAATCGCTAAAAATACACAATTTGTCATAGACAGAATCTGTAAAAAAGGAAATATTTTTCAGGTTGAATTAATCATGTGCAACATTAGGCTTCTGCCAGGAAATATAACAACATTTAAGATTAAAATTGTTATTTGTCCTCAAAATCCCTTTATTCTATGCTTAAATGTTATATTCTTCGACAATCTTTCCAAAATAACAAATACAAGTTTCGATTTGGTTTATTGTGAGTGATTTATGGCACTTTGTGTGTCTCATGCTGCACAAATGGCATTTTGAGTTACTTGCCACGGTTGTACTTGGGCTTCAGAGAGTTAAATGTGTTTCTTCATAGAGGACAACTTTGCATCTTGCTTAGCGTTAGCGTGGCTTCGGGTTTTCAGTCAACATTTACCTGCAAATGAACTTGTGCTAATTTCAGCAGCTTGACGAGAGGACGTAGAAATCGCGCTCAGGAGTTTGTGTCCACATTTGTCCACTGTTGAAAGTAAGGAGACGAGAGAGGGCGAGTGTCACTGACGAAAAACAAAGCCTCTCTCTCTCTCTCTGTCTCTCTCTCTCTCTCTCTCTCTCTCTCTCTCTCTCTCTCTCTCTCTCTCTCTCTCTCTGTCTCTCTCTCTCTCTGTCTCTCTCTCTGTCTCTCTCGCTCTCTGTCTCTGTCTCTGTCTCTGTCTCTCTCTCTCTCTGTCTCTGTCTCTCTCTCTCTCTCTCTCTCTCTCGCTCTCTCTCTCTCTCTCTCTCGCTCTCTGTCTCTGTCTCTGTCTCTCTCTCTCTCTCTCTCTCGCTCTCTCGCTCTCTCTCTCTGTCTGTACAAGCTTCCCTCTGACGTCCTGACTGTGTTTTTCCATGCGTGCTCAAGGGTCCAGAGGTTTAACCACTGGACAGATTTGGGGCACTGCACTATAGAGTGTGTGTGTCTCTGTGTGTGTGTGTGTGTGTGGTTCAGTAGTTTTTGTAGTATGCCGTCAGGATACGAGGTACTTTTGTGTTAGCTGTCGGGTTCCTGGGACCCATTCCATCATTTACACAGTTCTCATTCATATTGATTAGTTTTTTTTATTTGTTTACAATTTTGCCTCAAGACAACGGACACATCTTGGTTAAGTGAGAGAGAGAATCATCACTGGGACTCCATGTGTAAACCGGTGCATACAGGAAATATCAGTCGGAGGAGGATTGCTGTGTGTGTGTGTGGGTGTGCACATGCGCACATCTATGCATACTCACAATTGAATTAGCATCTGGGCAGGCATGTACAGTGTTATTGATTCCGGTCTATAATCGATCAGGCTCTCACATTACCAAAAGCTGCACATGCAGAGTAATGAGCAGCCTGCAGCCGTCTGTAACCAGTTTAAAGGAATAAAAAACGTCTCCTCCGATTCTTTGATGTTTAACCGTCGCTCCGACGTTTCTGCTGCTGTTGATGCTGTTTGAGTTTGTGATTCTCTCCCTCTTCTTCTCCCGTTTAATTTCCCAAAGGAGTTATATGGACGACTGTCTGTGGCTGATTTAGTTATTGCTCTGTAGAGAAGAGGTTTGTAATTAGAATCATCCGGATCTGAATTGTTTCTGTAGTAGCGACGGTCACCTGCGTGTCCCTCACTTAGCTGTGGCTCCAGCTAAGTTAAGCTAAGTTTACGATGTTGATGATGAGATTAAAAACAAACAGGGGACAGAAAAGTAGACATTTTTTTAAAGGGATCACACTCAGGTGAGACAAAATAAAATGTTTGACCTCTGATGTCACGCAAACACCAATTAGTCTGCGTTTGTTGATACAGGGGAGGACGGCACTGGTTGAAGTGGGTCAGTCGACGTGTGCAGCTTGAATTTAGAGGGGACTCGCTTCTCCACACACAGAAAGGTGTTTGCTTTCCATTCCAGCACACCAGTGTAAGGAGCCTTCGGAAACTTTGACGACAATTCAATAAAATGGGACCGGGCTGCCAGGTGGACAGAGAGGGCAGCTGTTGAGTCGTCATAGTCGCCGAATATATGTCCATTATACATTTTTGGGGAATTTTGGAAAAGAGAATGAATTATAACAGCAACAAAAACAAGTTGTCAGGACGATCCAGCTCTCAAATATCAATAAAAACAAAAGTGTTTCACAAAAAAGAAAGAGATCTTAGACACTGGAAGTTGTTAGTCACAGCTTCAGTTAAGTTAGCTACTGGTTTTACGAAACCTCCTCAGAAATGATTCACTTTATTTCAAACTGTGGATTTTTTTGTAAATTTTTTTGTATTGCTCTCTTGCAGAAATTGTAGTTTTGTCATTAAATAGTGTTGGGAGAGTTTTATTTTCACCAAGATTTAATCATCCATATCCATAAACTAAACCGAGCAGATTCTAAATCAGTGTAATGTTTTCATATCAGAGTTAAACATTACACTGATTTAGGAACAAGGTGTTTGAAATGAATACGCAGGTTTGAGTCCTCCTGCCGTGGCCACAGGTCAGATGTGACTCGGCCCTTTGTGGCGTACCCTCCCCCCCCATTCTCCCCCATTTCACTCTTGCATTGTCTGGTCAATTTAGAGGAAATGCTCCTTGAAAATATCCCAAAACAAAGAATGAGGTGTTTAGCTGTACAGTACCACAAAGTTGGAGGAAGCTTCTCGTTGGCGGAGACGCACGGGGGAGTAAACATCGACTTCCTAACCAAACCTGAAGTTGTTTCTTGTTATATTGCGTTAGTTAAGTTGAAAATTTGACAGGAAGGCGAACCCGGTTCTGCAGTTAAAGTTACGTTCTGATATATTTGTTCTGAGCCTGAGCCAAGTTGTAGTTACCTCGATGTTGTCTAAATCCAGCTAGATCAACAAAATGCTTGTTGTCCCTGGCAACAGGCGGTAAGCCACCGACCATAAAGCCACCAGCTCAGAGGAGCATCACCGTGGCACCGCACAGCAGAGATGTGCACAAAGAGATTGGGCGTATTGACGTGGACACGCACACACACTGTCATATGTTGCTGGCCCTTCAGTGTCGGAGAAGCCAGTGTTCTTAATCCAGGTATTAAATCTACTTTATGTCTGTGTGTGATGGGGGGGTTTGTGGGCTCAGACTCCGGCCTTGGACAGGAGCTCAGGAGCCAAAGGGAGGAGGGTCCCACCTCTCGGGCACCGCTGTCGTGTTCACATCAGCAGCAACACACACACACACACACACACACACACACACACACACACACACACACACACACTGTGTTTCCAGTGTTCCTCAAAAAAATAAAGACAACCAAAGCCCGATAACACCTGCTCATTTAGATTAGAAGAGAGTTGGAAAAAATGATACACAACCCAATTAAACCTTTATTTGAGGACTCAAAGATGTTCACACCTGAATGGATAGCGTCAAATATGTATTAAAATCCTGCATGTGGTCTCTATTATGGAGTGGAAACAATAAATGAGACTTAATTAATGTACTCTTGGGATAAAAACTCAAATTAAATAAATAACCGCCCAGTAGATGTGCTGTTTTTTTAGATATGACAACAGAGGTTTTTCCACTATCCCTGCAAAACACATTAGCTTTAATTTTCATTATGTAACACTGCATTGTGTGTGTGCGTGCGCTTGTGTGTGTGTGCGTGGGCTTGTGTGTGTGTGTATGCTCAAAACCTCAATTGTTATGGAAGGTCTGACGATGACTCGTTCCTTTAACAACAACCCTGTGTTTTACTTCCATGACAACTATCACTCTGCTATAGGTCTTGCACTTGTTTCATCTTCTCAGCCGTTTATTCTGATCATCGCCTTGTACAGTATTTTGCGTAATTGCCCGGACCCCGATTTGCAATCCTGCCTTCTCTTTGTGTGGCGTTTTATTTTTCATAATTACTGCTGAATAGGTTGAGGAGCTTTGTTTATCTCCCCCCTCACATCTGACCTCCAGCTGGCTGTAATGTGACACCTACCTGCTCCCTGTCACATGTCACATACCAGGAAGTGGACACTGCAGGGATATTCCTTGAAAGCTGAACAGACCAGAACGATGGTTTATACTCAAATAAATGACAACACACCAGAACACAGGCAACAGGGGTTAAAACCTGTCTATGATTATGCTACTTTTAAAAAAGACTGCAATCTACATGATATGATCATATTCTTTATTACGATCGAGGGATCACTGATGTGCACGAGACAATAATGAATAACAGCTCCATCGTGAAAATGCTCTGTGCAGTCAGGAAAAGAGAGTTGAAAACGCAGCACCTGTCAAAGCCTCACCCTGTCGCCGCTGGTTTTTCAGAAACCCAAAACAAAGAAACCGAGCAGCGGTGGTTTCCATTGACGACAGAGTCCACTTAAGCAGGCTGTGGTCAGCCCTCAGCTTTAATTCCTTAATGGCTGGTTTGACCCTCTGGCCTCGTCTCTTCTCTCCAGCTCAAATTGTTTTTACATGGCTTCACTTTGTGAAGCTCTTGGCTCCTGATTGCATTAGTATTGGGCTGAACAGGCTAAAGGCTTTTGTCGCAGGCTACATTAGTGTTAATTCAGTGTGTGTGTGTGTGTGCGTGTGCGTGAGGCCATATGTGTCTTCATTTGTGTTTTCGTTTGTGGGCCCATGTGTAACTACCTGAGACATTGATTGAAGTATATAAACCATAATAATCTGCTGTTCACCCAAAGCTGTGACTACACCTTCAGGTTCCACGTGTCTGATGTCGTTTTCAGGGATTCTCAACTTTTACAGACTTCGGTTTTGGGGAGATTTTCTAATTTTACTTTGCGTAATACAAACTAATACATTTTAATGTGCAGTTTAAAAGTATATGCAATGTTGACTTCAGCCTGTCGCCTAATTGTACTACATGATAACTAGATGGGGACATGGAGGGGGGGATTGAGACGTTTTGGCTTCATCTTTAGGAAGCTGTCTATTTTTGATTCAGTGTCTATTTGAGTCAGTTTATTAATGTGAAGCTTTATGACCTGATAATAATAAGATTTTACTCTGTTGTGTGCTTGGGATGTGTTTGTTGATGTAGCCTTGAAATCAAGTGAGTAGAAGAGGATTGGTTGTGTGGTTGTCATGGTTGTGTGTCCACGGCTTCTTCTCCCACACCTGAGCCTCAATATGTCGTTTAACCTCTCAGTTGGTGTGTTTGATGCCCCAGGACTTCATCCACCTTCCGCCGCTACCACCCCACTACCACTCAACTCTGAACCAAGCTGGTGGACCGACTGACAGACATCAGCGTCCCCAGAACCACGCTGCTAGCATGGCTCAAATCGGGTCACAGCAGGAAGTGTTGATAACTGACTGACTGGTGATGATAACAGCTGATTAACAAGGTCTCTCCTTGTATCATGGGAACTCTCAGCACAACCAGATCCAGAGACTCCACTCCACCTTACGGCCCTTTTCTCTTATCCTTTTATTCTTATTTTTGAGCATTAGATGCCAATGTCCCTCCTTCTGTCACTCCCACCCTCGGCCACTTATCACAACATTCACACTTGTTGATTTGACGTCAGTGTGAGAAAATGTTTTCCCGAGCTCTCTGACAATTTACCTTTCATACATCTTTTACATTTTCCTTCATCTATCGTCCCTTTTCTCTTTGTGCTTCTCACCATCTCCTCTCTCTCTCTCTCTCTCTCTCTCTCTCTCTCTCTCTCTCTCTCTCCCTGTTGTTCTCTCTCTCTCTCTCTCTCTCTCTCTCTCTCTCTCTCTCTCTCTCTCTCTCTCCCTCTCTCTCTCCCTCTCCCTTATCCTGGTTTCCTGCCTTCATCTGCTCAGTATCAGCCCCGCAGACTGTCTGTTATGTAATGGTCAGGTGACGTGCTGGCCCGTTGAAGAGGCCTTAAAGGCCTGCCGCCCTGACAGACACGGCTTCTAACTGCCACTCTGCCTCACCGGTGATAGAACCGTTTGTCGTCTCCGGAAACCACAGCATGCTTTTAGTGAATCTGTCACTTCCATCTTCACATTGGCAGTGTTGACTTCCTTGATTTGGATCTTGTTGGACCGCTCACATGATTGGATTTGATGCTGTGTTTGCGTTGAAGCACATGCGATGCAAGTTTTAATTCAGTCCAAGAAGAGAAATCAAATGCTCTCTACGTCAAAAAAACACCATAAAAATCTGACCTTAAGAAAGAGAAGGAATAAAACATAAAATCAAAAAGAAATCATATTTAACGCCCCCTGGAGGTTGACCGCAGTACAGGTCATATCCAGCTCCTTCATGTTAGCAGATGGGCCATGAGCCAAACTAAAAAGTTACAGTTAACGTTAAATAATTTGTTCTCAATTAAGTTTTATTGGTTTATATGTTTGTTTGCAGGCAAGATTACGAAAAGACTACCTGACAGATTACCATGAAACTCGGTGGAAGGATGCAGGTTTGTTCAGGGAAGAACTTACAAGTCTCGGTGCTGATCCAGGAATTTCTTTAACATTGGGAACTAGGGGCACCTTTTTATTATATTTCCCCGCGGAATAATTCATGGATCTTGATGAGAAATGCCGGCATGTTTAGGGAACTGAACTCTGAGTGTGTGCAATTCAGTGCAGCTTGATTAGATTCAAGGGGAATGCTGGGCCTTGGCAGACGCATTCACAATACTGAGGATCCTTCTAGTCCTTCTGTTTTTTGATTTTTTTTAAAATGGGGTGAAACATCATGATTGACAGCTGAAACCGACCCATGATTGGTCGACAGCATGTGTCTGCAGGACTTTGATTCTGGGTTAGGGTTATGAAGACAGTTCGGTTCTCGACCGAATGGCTCCTGTTGAAGATGTCGGCTCTGACGACAGAAATCTTCGTGGCAGAGCAGTTTGAATGCCTACATGAATTAGCTATTTCTAACTGAGGCAATTATTGACACCTACTTTATTCCCACTGGGCCTCCCACATATTGCCAACGGGCACTTTATAATGGCACATTGTTTTCATGAGTCACGAACACGCTCCCTGTTTGATTATGCACCATTCAAACAGGTTGTGTACATCTCCGGCACGTGGATTCTTGTCTTTAGAACCCTGTGGGGAAGAATGTTGTGAAGCTGGTGGAGCAGTCGAGAGGTTTTCAATTTCCATGATGCTCCGTTGTAATTGAACCAGTGAATTTAGATCAATAGCATCCTCACACTGGCACAGACTGAACTGTTCTGCACGTTTAAAAAAAGCCAGATTGAGCAACAATTAAAGGTTTAAAATGATATATTTGGATTGTATTTGAAATCAAAAGCTGAAAGGGAAATTTGCCAACGAAATGAGAGTTAATTTGGAAGTAGAGGTCTGATTCAAAATATGATTACACCCCCCTTCGGTGACAGTTGTGCATTTGCATTGTTGAAACAGGTCAACAGTTATAACCTCCGACAAGGGGGACAGTTTGTTTGTCAGCAGGATGACGCAAAAACTTATAATCATTTCTGTCTCAACATGACAAAATATCTCAGTGTGTTTTATGTTTGCTAATCGCTCATAATCTAAATACACTGCCTGTATAAATATCCTTATGGTTGTGTTTCTGTCGTTTTAGGTGCTGATATTTGCTGAAGATGAGTAGTGGGAGGGCGGACACCCCGGAGCCCCCCAGAGGGGGCGAGTCTCTGAAGAGGAAGGACTGTCAGTCGGACCTCCTGGGACCCAGGTGAAGACCTAGTGAAGACAGTGATTTTCTGTTTATCTGATCTATCTAGACACACTAACACATGCACAAACACATTGACAGGACACATTTTATGTAGGGACTGAGCTAAGGAGAAGAGGGATAGAGGTCGAAGGACTTTGCAGGACAATTTAGAAAAAAATCTGCCGCAGCATTTCCTGCAGACAGCGGTTCACATCAGAGCTAACAAGTGGTCGTGCTCTCACTGTTGGAGAGGATGTGTGAAGGTTGTAGTGACGATGCACTGAGGTTATAATGAGGAGAGTGTTTGCTGCTCAGGTTGAAGTGAGGAAAAGAGAAACGAATCAGTCAACACGCTCATGCAATGAAGAAAGCCCAGAGTTTGAGACGTGCACAGTTGCAGTCACGCATCCACCTCAAGTGTAAAACTGCAGATATCCAGCTTGTGCATGAAGAAAACACCTTCATTTAACCACTAAACTTAAAATCCAATGCGTGTGATGGTGAACTTTCTAGATGTCAGCTTCTTTTTTCAATCTGTGTACATTTTATTAGTTGTGGTGTAAGTGTTGACGGCGTCTTTGCTTCCCTCCCTGTGCGGCAGCCCGAAGAGGAGCAACCGGGAGCAGGAGAACAAATACATCGAGGAGCTGGCAGAGCTGATCTTCGCCAACATCAACGACATGGACGACCTGAACGTCAAGCCGGACAAATGTGCCATCCTCAAAGAGACGGTGAAGCAGATCAGGCAGATCAAGGAGCAGGGTGAGGATCTAGTTTTTTTTTATGCTTTAAATAATGATGATGAAATGATGTGAATGTTCCTGTATCATCAAACAGAAACATTAACACTTAAACATATAGTAGTGTGATGAGAACCTCCTAAAATGGCAGAAATCATCTTTGAGGAAACTTAACTTGACGTATCCTTAAAGTAGTTCATATTCCATCTGCTCGAAGTCTAAGACGTAAACGATGACATATTTTTATTGAACATTCATCTACTTAAGCGGAGCCGATGAGTTGTGCAGAGTTTAGCCACATTTTCTTTTTCTCTCACAACTATTTTGCAATGAAAGAGGAGCTTTATTCTCCCAACCACGAACACGGGGGGGGGGAGTGGAGAATGTGGTTGTTGTAGTAAGTGAGGACTCTTAAGTAATCGCATGATTGAATCGAGTTTAGCAACGCAGTCGCATCCACGGAGGAACTATTGAGATGATATGGGAATTACTCCTCACAAGTTATAGTTAAAACGAACCGAAAATTAAAAATGCCATCAAGCAACTTTAAAAAGACATCCACATCCACTACCTGACGGGGGGGGGGGGGGTTTGATCACATCTTGGATCAGCTCCTTCCACCAACTGAAACTAAACGTGTGTGAGTGTGACCCTGCACAGACCCTGTAATGATAATGTGTGTGATGATGGTGCAGAGACAGACTGAGTCCGAGCGGTTATGTAACACCGTGCAACATGATGTAAGGGTGCAGATCTGCCCGGGGCTCCGTCTCTCGAGCTCCCCACCTCCTGCTCTCCTTCCCTTCACCTTCCTCTCTGTTTCACCTCTCCTCCCCTTTCCTCTCTGTCCTTTTCCTTTCCTTTCCTGTTCTCTCCTCCCTCACTTGTCTCTCTTCTCCTTTCCTTCCCTACCATTTCCATTCCTGTCCTTCTTTTCTCACCATGTCCTTTCCTTTTGCTTTCCTTCATTTACCATCTTTTCCTTCCCTCCCCTTTCCTCTCTGTCCTTTTATGTTTCTTTCCTTGTTCTTTTCTTTTCCTTTCCTGTTCTCTCCTCCCCTCACTTGTCTCTCTTCTCCTTTCCTTTCCTTTTGCTTTCCTTCAGTTACCATCTTTTCCTTCCCTCTCCTTTTCTCTCCCTCCCTCCTCATCTCCCTCCCGTTTTGTCCTCTGCCAGTCGGTGTCCACATGTTGTTGCACTGTTTGTGTCTGTAAAACAACAGCTGAATAAACACACACACACACACACACACACACACACAATGTTTCATCCTGTTTCTATTGCATTGAATAACAAATTAAAACCACACTTATCAGAAATGTAAAAACTTGAACATACGTCATTGTCATAAGAACTACCTAAAATCACAGAACCCATCTTTGAGAAAACAATCACTCCACATTTGAGCCGATGTCCCGTCTATTAACATGGAGGTGGTGGGGTTATGACCTGTACTGCAGCCAGCCACCAGGGGCTGATCGAGTCACTTGGACTTCACTTCTGCGTAGCGGCCGTGTCGTCATCTTTAGAGTTTAGTTGTTGGAAGCACATATCTTTGAGAGCGGTTGAGTTGTGTGTTGCTCAGTTGTGCAGATTGGATCATGTGCAAAGTTTGATTTTGTGTTTCACATGGATTTTCCTTTCTGTGCCCCACGGTTCACGTTCACAGAAAACCATGCACGTGAATCACCGTTCGAACAGACGCAGCCTGTGGAACACAATAACCATATTTATTCGTGTTGTTCAAAAAGCTCGCACTGTGACTTTAACGCTCCTCCACCTACATGACAGCCGCAGCGGGCTCTGCAGTGACAGGGTTTAAGGGCTGATGACTCTGTGCAGCTCTGGTCCCACAACAGGAATGTGAGCTATGTGGCCTAATGGGGCCATGGGAGGCTTAACAGTCCAGTGGTACAAGCAGCGAGGAGAGAGGAGACCGGCCTCTAATATGACTCTAAATGTGTGTAATGTACCGTGCATTAACTTGGCGATACCTGCTCCCTGTGACATCCCAGGCACTCAGACCTGCGGGTTTAACGGCACATCACCACACTGCTGGAAGACGGGAGTTTAGAGCTGACGTTATTATGAGGTTAAACTGAGGTTAAGTGATGTGTGTAATCAATGAAAAGTCCTCGTGTGTGTGTATATAACTCAAAGTGTGTGTGTGTGTGTGTTGCTGTATTTTTGCTTGAAGGCGAGAATACAATGTGTGAGAATTGAATATTTTTCTAAGAAGCTGAGTTTCATTTTCCAGGGAAACTAACAAACAAACGTGTGTTTTGATTTTCACCCTGAACTTTTGACCTCCCATCCAAACATCAATACATTCAACAAATTCCCAATTTCCCTTTCTAAAATACGTGTTTTATTTCCCTTATTGAAGAAAAGGGAAGAGGATAAATAAAGGCTCTTCACTACCCCCGTGTTTCTCGTTGTCTTTCACAGACAAAGCTCCGGTGGCGGATGCTGAGGAGGTGCAGAAGGCCGACGTCTCCTCCACGGGACAGGGCGTCATTGATAAGGACGCTCTTGGGCCCATGATGCTCGAGGTGGGTCACGACAGCAGTAACACAACAGCAGTAACACAAAGCAGAACACAGGAGGAGGAGGAGGAGGTGCAACGATCACACAGAGAACGATGATTAATTTCTTTTGACGCCACTGACCTGTACTTGACCCCCAGAGTAGTTCGTAATCACGTTTTCACAAGTGACGCAACAGACTGCATCCGTCCAAATTAAGCCGTGCTCCTTCATCATCATCATCATCATCATCACCGCAGCGATATAGACGCTGACGAGGAAATCTGTCGTCAGTCGGACTGCCAGCGTTTCGTCTATGTTGTTATTCGAAGCAAGACTGGAGCGCCGATCTGACTTTAAATGGTGTTGCACTTTACAGTTACAGAGAGATAAGAGTCCCCCTGGTTAGCGGCAGTGGCGTCATCTAGCCTTCGTGTGTGTGTGTGTGTGTGTGTGTGTGTGTGTGTGTGTGTGTGTGTGTGTGTGTGTGTGTGTGTGTGTGTGTGTGTGTGTGTGTGTGTGTGTGTGTGTGTGTGTGTGTGTGTGTGTGTGTGTGTGTGTGTGTGTGTGTGTGTGTGTGCTGTCTGTACGCGCACGGGTGTGTGGTGACGTATAACATGAGACCCAGTGAAGTAAATACCTGACTGAAAAGCCAGATTAGAATAGGAGAGAAGGAGGCGCACACACACACACACGGGATATAAATAGCTTTCATCAGCCGTAATATTGACAAAGGCTTGAAGCAAAGGTTCTATTCTATTCTATTCTACTCCAGCATATATTTACAGTAGTAGTTGTGTCGCTTGTGTAGTCATGTGTGTAAAGCTAAAGGACAAATCACAGTCTGTACATATAGGTGGAAAATGCTGAGTAGACAGGAATGGAAACACACACACACACACACACACACACACACACACACACACACACACACACTGCATAAACACACAAATCAAAACATCCAGATTTATTTAAAAAGGGTGAAACTGTTTTCCTTTTTCCATCCCCCCCCCCCCCCCCTCTGTTCATATGTCTGCTGATCCTTTTAATCATCACTCTCTTCTCTGCCTCCTCTTTTCTCCCCCTCATCCCTTCCCCTTCATCGCCCCTTCCACTTTCTCCTCCCCCCCCTCAGGCCCTGGACGGCTTCTTCTTCGTGGTCAACGTGGAGGGCAACATAGTGTTTGTCTCGGAGAACGTGAGTCAGTATCTGCACTACCAGCAGGAGGAGCTGATGAACACCAACGTCTACAGCGTGCTGCACGTTGGGGATCACGCCGAGTTCATAAAGAACCTGCTGCCAAAGAGCATGGGTAAGAACCACAGACGGTAAACTGGACGACATCTGATGGAGGTGTCCGTTCAGCTCCATGTTGCAGCGGTGACAGAGGATGTTTAGCTTCAGGGGCTGCATCGTCCGGAGGTTACATTTGAGGATGGATCGCAGTCACAGCTGCACGACTAGCCTTTTACATGTGGAAGACAAATGCGTCCTTCCATTCCTGAGGGTGGATCCTTCTCGAATCAACCTATCCCAGGATTCATTGGACGCTGGTGGTGAAACTTACCATCTAGCTATGCAGATGATTAAGATGCAACAGTAAGAGCGAGACAAGCTGGTGACGCAAATAGGAAATCCTCCGTAGACCGGACTGTCTCGTTTGGGCTCCGCCTTAGTAGACTACTTGGTCTTCGGATACTTAAACTTCATAAAACAAGTCTTCCTTCATCGTAGTTAACTCTTGTTGCGTCTCTAGTAGCAGGTAGTAGCTTTACCTGCCTTTTATACTATAATTTAGCTGCAGTGCTTATATTTGTTTCTTATGACGTCGACTCCTTCAAATATTCAGCCCCTGTGTTTCTCTGTGTTCCAGTCAATCATCGCAGCGGTGATCCCTCCAACAGGAACAGCCACACCTTCACCTGCCGCATGTTGGTCAACCCTCACGTGGACGGAGAAGATCAGCCGACCTCTGACCAGCAGGACGCGGCCCAGCAGAAGTACGAGACCATGCAGTGTTTCGCTGTGTCCGAACCCAAGTCTATCAAGGAAGAGGGGGAAGGTACTGACTTTAACTAACATTGTCGTCTTCCACTTTGTGTCTCTCATTTAGTTCTATGTTTTTTGTCTCAGCCTCTTTTTTACTAACCATGTCTCTCCATTTGTTTCTCTGACTTCTTAGTTTTGCCCTTCATCATAAAATCTCTTCTTCTCTCCCCATTTCCACCTCTGTCTCGACTTTCCGTCACTTTCCCATCACTCCATCCATCCCCCATCCTTCTTGTCTCTTGTGTCCTGTCCTCCTTTCGTCTACTTTCCCTCCCATCCATTGGGAGAGACTAATTAGTGCGTGGCACTTTGTCATTTCCCCATCTTATCTTATCAAACCACATACACACCAGGGACAAGAGTCTTTCTGGCGCTCTCATTTTAGACGTCTGACAGCCAGATACTGTGCCGATCTGTCCCCTGACAGCAGGAGGATGTCTGGTGGACAGACTGAGGGCTGCAGGTTGAGATGGAGGTGGAGGGTGTTGTGTTGAAGCTGCTGTGGTGTTGAGGTTGTGTTGAAGGGGACCTGCTGCTCATATTCAGGTTCATGAAGGTTTACATCCTCTAACGTTCAGAAGATGCGTCTCTTTCCTCACACAAACATTTATTTAGCGCACAAAATTTCCGACTTGAATGTGTTTGATGACGCGTCTGATAAACTGTCGAGTGAATTAAACGAACACAAAGTTGACTTCGAGGACTGTGCGTTTTCTAATAACTTCTGATTAGCGTTGGTGTTTAAAGTTGACAGGATTGGTTTCTTAAGTTTGTGACATCTGAAACTGTTAGTTAGCAGGTTTATTAAAAAACCACAGGACGGATTATCACAAGACTTGGAAGGATGCGGTTTGGATTAGGAAAGAACCCATTGGGTTTTGTTGTGGATCCGGATCAGGGGACGGATCCAGGATTATTATGAGCTAGTGAATTTAAATTTTGTTAACTGAATCGTTAGGGTGAAAACACCAGTGATGGTGTTTGACTGGAGTACATTACATTTCGAGGTATTTCTAATATTCTCCTTGACACGTGTACATTCCTCGTGAGAAGGTGCGGACAGGGTAAAATAAAGCGAACTTGTTTCCTTGTGTTTTAATGAGGGAAGAGCTGAAGCTTAAGCAGGTGTGGAGCCCGAACAAGAGACCACCCAAGACAGTGAGCGAGTGGTCAGGACAACAAAAAGCCAGTCACAGTTTCTTTATGTAACCGCTCCCCATACACATTCCTACATACATTATATTATTAGTATTGTGTGTAGTCGCAGGATGTGACGAGAAATGGTTTCCATCAACCCGCATTTTTCCAAATGTGCAGATTTCCAGTCTTGTCTCATCTGCGTGGCAAGAAGAGTCCCGGTCAAAGAGAGACCTGTGATGAAGTTCACCACACGGCAGGACCTTCAAGGTTTGTACCTTAATGCAATGTCCTGTTACGATCAATGTGGATCACGTGGATATCCTAGTATGTATGTTATCGTAGGTTGTTGGGAAACCTGATTACTTCAGACACACAGTAAGGGTTAGCGCTCCAGGCCAGTGGTTAAGTGACAGTCACTGCTGCTCCACATCGTCTGCTAACACCAGTTCCATCCTCGTGCCCGTCCAGGTAAGATCACATCGCTGGACACGAGTCTACTGCGGGCATCCATGAAGCCGGGCTGGGAGGACCTGGTGCGACGCTGCATTCAGAGGTTCCACCTGCAGAACGAAGGGGACATGTCCTTCGCCAAAAAACACCAGCAGGAAGGTGATTATTAACAGAACCAACGGAATTTCTCGGTTGCTGCTGTTTTGTGTTTTTTCACCCTTAAGTACTTTTTAAGGCAATGTATTGACAGAAATCACAGTATTCTGTCTTGCTTGTTTCTGTTTGGGTCTTTCCAGTGTTGAAGAACGGCCAAGCGCTCAGCCCCATGTATAGATTCTCCCTGGCAGACGGAACCACCGTCTCAGCTCAGACCAGGAGCAAGCTGGTCCGATCTCCCACCACCAGTGAGCCACAGCTCTACATGTCGCTGCACAGCCTGCAGAGGTACGAGCCACTCGGACTTTAACTCTGCTGCAAAGTGTCTTTAATTCAATCTCAGGACGTTTTCTCACCTGAGAGTCTGAATCCAGCTTCATGTGTTTGTTCCGTAGTCTCATTTGATCTGGTTAGTTTTGGTTTCACATTGTAATTTATGGACTAAAGAATTTTGTCTGACATGCGTACGTCCTGTCGTCATCACCTACGTGGGCGGCGTCTACCTATACTTGACTCTGTAGACGGCGTCTGACGTAGGCGTGTTGGCGAAGTGAATGAAGCGCTTCATTTTGGTTGCCATGGTAACATCATTATGGTATCACTCCCAGCATCAGCACCTTCAGGCGCAGTGCTCTACAGTACCACAGTACCACAGTACTCCACACACTAGTTCAAATGCACCAAATGAATGTCCTCGTGGTTCAAACATTAGATCGTCGGAGGTGAAGACCGCAGCTGCTTCCTCTTCTTCTTTTTCTTCTTCTACAGTTTAATGCTGTCTCTACTTCCTGTGATTGGTCAAGAAATGTTCTTTCTAAACCTGCAGCGATTCTTTCCAGAGAGCTTCACACTTCTCCTCCAATCAGTGGAGACAAGTTATACGATTTCATGGCAGTGAATCACGAGTTTTGCCCTGTAGCAGCCACTCAAGAACAAAGTTCATCTTTAAAATCTAAATTCTTCTTAAAATGAACATTTACTTTCCACTCATCTTAGAAAAACCTCATATAATGACTTTAATTACAGAACAACAGATTTTATTTTTAGGCCGTCTCTCTCTTCTTTCTCTTGTCGACCTGTGTTGATCACATGTTCCCTCTCAGGCTCTTTGGAGGAGGGGGGGGTGCATCACTGCAGTGTGGATAACAAACAAAGAGCCTGTTATTAACAGCTTCCGCTGCATGTATAGACCAAAACACACACAAGCATCACCAGCCAGTTCAGTCTGCAGCACTTCCATCCCTTCCTCCCTCTCCTGGGAGCCACTCAACCAGTATCCAGCTGCTGGTACGACCCTTCCCTTCATGGTCTGGATGTCGGGTCAGAGAGCGATGCCAGGACTTGTTGCCCACAGCCTCGCGGATCAATGGCGAGAACTTGGCCTTTTCTACTTCCACAAGTTTCACATTCAAATGTATCGCTCCGGCATTCAGCACAATGGGAGCTTTGTGTGTTTGGTGTGGGGCTGAAGCCGATCCATGTTGAAGGCTCTCTCTCTCTGCTACGTCTTTGTTTTCCCACTTGTGTACACTGCTGTTAAGAGCTGCTATCTGTTTGTTTCTTCATGACGAGACTAATTGAAGCTGAAAGAAAGGATATGACTAAACCTCTTCAGAATGCCACTCATCACTTTCTGTATGTATTCACTGAAATCCAGCAGTAGTTCTGAAAAACAGAAACTTTACTGTATTTTTACACTGTAATTAAATTTAAAAAATCTTGCTTTTCTTATTTAATTACAGATGGTAGTTGACTTTTGTTAAAATGGGGTATTTACGAGAAAATGTAATTGTTTTACACGATTAAAACAAAAAACAAGCAGCACTGGACCAGGACTGATTCTTGTTCCTGTTTCCTTCTTCCTTCAGGGATAATGTTGGTGGAATGACCATGTATGCACCAGGCGGGCAGGTCGTGGTCAAGCCAATGACCCCAACCAGTGCGAGTGGTCCCTCCGCTTCCCCTGACGCCAGTGTCACCAGCAACACCCACCACTCCATGTCAGCCCCCAGCACCCCTGGACGGGGTTTCGGGGCTGTATCGGGTCGGGCGACCACGCCTCAGGGGAACAGCCACGGACTCAAGCTGGGCAGCCCCTCTGCCCAGGGAAGCCCCAGCGTCAGTTCAGGGGCCCAGGGTGCAATGCTGTCTCCTCGTCATCACCAGAGTCCCGGCATTCCGGCTAGCAGCAGCAGCTGTAGTAGCCCTCACCTCCCCCAGCACCCCCCTGGTTCCTTCTCTCCTGTCGCCGGCCTCCACTCGCCCGCATCCGTGTGCAGCAGCACCGGAAACAGCCAAGGGTTCAACTCCCTCAGTGCCCTGCAAGCCCTCAGCCAGGGCCACAGGGTCACCCAGGGCCTCACAGAGGGCCAGCATCCAGATTCACCTGACAGAAAGCTGGCTGGCCTGCAGAGCCCTCTTCACTGCAGCAGCACAGGAAGTAGCCAGCTAGCGAAGAACCATCCCAGCTTAGAGGCTGACTTGTTTGGGACTTTTGGGGAGCAGCAAGACTTGTTGTTGTCCCAAAACCAGGAAGGTGAGCAGGGCGAAGACAAAGACGGTGACCCTGACAGCTTCGACAGTAATGGAGGTGAGCTCGGCGACGCCACAAACCGCCTTCTCAACACCAAAGGGCACACGAAGCTGCTCCAGCTCCTCACCACTAAGTTAGAACCCTCTGACCCCGGCTCACCACCGGGGGCCCTCAGGGACGAGCAGAACTGCAAGGACCCGCTGAGCAGGGTCGGGGGTGTCGGTGGGGCTGGGCATAACAACTACTCCACTTCATTAAAGGAGAAGCACAAAATTCTCCACCGGTTGCTGCAGAACAGCACCTCGCCTGTGGAGTTGGCCAAGCTGACGGCGGAAGCTACCGGAAAAGACGCCATTGGTCCCGAGTCCGCTTCAGCGGACAACATGGCCTCACTGGCTGAACTCTGCATTAAGCAGGAGCCGGGCAGCCCCAAAAAGAAAGACAATGCGCTGCTACGCTATTTGTTGGACAGGGACGATAACGGCATCCTGGATAAAGCCACGAAGATGGAGCCTGGCGATGGACCTAAGCTGCCCAACATTAAGACAGAGAAACAGGAAGTGGGTTTCAACATGGCGGACCAGGTCAGTTTACAGTATTTACAGATAATCCAGTAAGTCATGTATGAAGCATTTCATTAGGTCAAATGAGAGGTTTTGCTCATTTTAAATGAAATATCTTTGGGTTTTTGGACGGTTGGTCAGATAAAAGAATCCCTCTGAAGACATCACCTCAGTAGCCATCAGAGATAAAGCTGAGACGGTATTTTAGTGGTCATATTTTAGTGGTAATATTTTAGTGGATTCTGCTTCTCTCGGGCTCCATAGTTTTGCCAACGTTCGTATTTTGTGGCCTCCAGTGGTGAAAGTGAGAGGTACACCTGAACTCTAACGCGTGTTCTAAGAGTGTAGCTGTCTTGTTTGTTTCTCACACAACAACGTTTAACCATTGAAAGTGCAGGTGCATTCACATAGAGGCGGAACAACTGAGGATCCGTTGAGCAGTTGTACCTCCGGAGTGGAAGTGGAGGAGAGGCCCTCTCCCAGGAAGGTTTCTCGTTTGCTCTTTGTAGAATGAGACAAGGTTTTGTTGAGCTGGAGCTGAATAAGGCAGGAAGCTGTTTGTGTTGTTCCTCAACAGACGTTTAAACTCCTCTGATGAAGTTCCAGCTCACGGGAGAAACAGAAAGATGAAGCGAAGAGCAACATGCATGTAAAGTAGCAGGTCACTCAGAACCTGTTTTATCGAGGGTGCAAGTTGTGTTCACAGTCGAACTTAACACAACGTTTCACAGACTTTGTGTAAATCAGATATAGGATTAAAGAAATGAAGAATAAATTGAAGGTGCAGTAGGTGTGAGTGTCTTTAGGGTTTGCAGGAGACGTTATGAGAACATGCAGAAGAACATGTGACTGTTTGTGTTGTGTATCTGGTTTACAGATTGTGTGTTCATGTGAGAATGTGTTGGATTTTGTTCCACTGTATTTGTGCTTCCAGGGTAATTGAATATGTAAACGTGTCAGTGTGTAACATTCACTGGTGCACATCAGATCTAAAATGTAAAAATGTAAATGTCAGGCTTGAAATATTTGACTCCTCTATTGTGTCAAAGGCCTAAAGTGGCTTTTTAGTGACATCTAGCGGCAGCTGTGGGTAACTACAAAAGGCTGTTTCGTGAATGCAGGTTAAAATCTTGCTTCCTGTTAGTTTGCTGACATTCCATCAGATGATGTATGAGCCTGTTTATCACAGTGATGTTCATCGTTCACTCACTTCACACTGAAGCAAAGCTCATGTGCCTCCTCATAGACGAGACGTAGCAGAGAGGATGCACCACAAATGTTGGATATATACATATATATAGTCTTATATATATATACTACGACTGGACGTAGACAGTGTTTTGGGGGCATGTCCTTCACGTCCCCTTTTGAAATGTTCCCCTTTATGTGTGGTAATATAGAGGTCAGTGTGTGTGTGTGTGTGCGTACTGTAGCTAAACCGAGCTATGACTGTGTGTCTTATTGTACATCACACATGACCTCATTAGTGCCGGCAGTTTATTTTTAGCTCCTCCTCTATTCATCAGCCAAATGCCCGGAGGAAACCATCCCTGTCAGTGTGTGTGTGTGCGAGTGCATGTTTGAGTTGTTGGTGTGTGTCTGTGTGGAGAGTGAAGTTGCAATGTAACACTGAGTTGTTATCAATTCATTATATAAAAATGCATTTTCACATTTTGCCTTTGATTCATTAGTATTTTTTGTCTCACTCTTAAATCCAAAAGTGAATTAAACAAAACACGAAGACTGAACTTCTTTAAAATGTTTTAATTATATCAAATAAATGGGTCGAAAAAAACATTTTGTGATGGCAACATTTTAAAACCTAATTCTAAACAGAGTTCGGTGGATGTGAGTGGAAACTTCTCGACTGACACTGTCCCAGGGAAAATGTCTTGTCTTGTTTTTGTTTTGTAATTTAAATGGTTTTTGTTTGTTGCTGATCTCAGGCCAGTGAACTTGAGGACCTTCTGGAGGACCTGCAGAGTGGCGGCCAGCAGCAGCTGTTTGGAGCCCAGCCACCAGCTAGAGGACCACCCTCCTCTTCGTCCTCTTCCTCCTCGGTGCCGCCCGGGTCCTCGGTGGACAAACAGACCATCATCAGCGATATCCTACACATGAGCGACAACAGCGGCGGCAGCAGCAGCCCCCCCAGCCAGCACAGAGCCTTCCCTCCCATTGGCCCAGCAAGTGCGTCTGAAAAATGCTAAAATCCTCCGAATCTCAATGAGGAAATTTGAAAACATTCATCACATTTGTCCCTCAGCAAACATGTGTGAACATTTATAATTTATGAGAAAACGTGTGTCTTCTCCCCAGCAGGTTTCAGCGGAGCCAGGCCAGGCCCCCCGGGTCGAGCTGCTCCCCCTGTCAGGAGCATGTCCCTGGACGGCAGCATGGGCACCAACCCCAACGCCGCCAGGCCTTTCCCTCCTCATCACAGGAACATCAGCCACTACACCTTACTGCAGCATCAACAGCAGCAAGGCATGATGGGAAGTCACGCAGGCATGGCCAACCAAGCTGCGATGGCCAACTCGGGTGAGGCTGGAAAAAGAAAACTAGCCAATGCAGCTTTTTAACAAAGACACGAGCTCTGATGTCGTATCTTAAATAAGTTTATGTAATGGAACATCCTGAAAGTTGATCTTGCATCTTCTCACATCTTTATTGTTTCTAATAAAAGAAAATTTGAGCTTCTCTATTTTATAAAAATGACTCTACTTGTGTAATTCGTGCCCCTGAATCAGGCATGCTGACAAATGGGTCGATGCGAGGCTCCATGCAGCAGGGCTGGGGCCCCCAGGGGCCAATAGGGGGTCCCCAGGGGCAGATGATGGGCCAGGGGATCGGACCTGGGCGCATGGTCCCCACCATGAACACTGGGCTCCCCACGAGAGGCCCCCCTGGATCCAGAGCAATGGTGAACATGCAGATGATGGGAAATGGTGAGAAAAAAAAGATGGATGGATAATAGAAAGAACGAGAAAAAACTAAGAACGACACCGACTATCATCAAAAGCAGAACCGATCCTGACATTTGCATTTCTTTGCCGCAGAGATGGAGATGGCGAACCCTTCCTACCCTCAGCAGCAAGCCCCGCCCAATCAGACGGCACCGTGGCCAGACCGAATGATGATGGATCACTACGGAAACCAAAGCAGGTTTGGCATTTATTTCACCTGTCAGCCGATCAGCGGTTTGAATGTGAGCTCCGTGTCGATCCTCGTGACACTAACGCCGAGGTGTCTCTCAGGTACGGCGTTCCACAGGCGGATGGGATGGGGTGTTGCTCCATGGGGCCCGAGGGCCAGCCGGACGAAGGGGCCCTGCTGAACCAGCTGTGCTCGGTGCTAAAGGACTATGAGGGTCTGGAGGAGATTGACAAGATGCTGGGAATCCCAACGCTGGCCAGACAGGTGAGGCCCTTTCAGACTGATAACATTATTTAAATAGGATGTGTTTTATAATGTTTTTGATTACTTGTTTTGAGTCCAACAGTCCCCTTCAATTTCAAGTTGCACCAAATTTCCCACAGTCGTAGATATTAATTCTGTGTTCTGTGTCCAACCCGACCCGAGCCCCCTAACCCCCATGATTACAAGAAAGTTCAGTGTAATAAATCATAACTGAACCCGACTAGAACCTAAATATAGTTTCAAAACACAATACACATTTTAATTTATTCCCCTTCCTCATATCTCACCATCCTCCCTCCCTGCAGGCTCCTCTGTCAGACCAGGACAGTATGAAGCCTCCCCAGTACAGCCAACACTACGGCGGGCAGCCAGGTTATGGCGGCATTCCATCTGACGGCGGGTTCCACGGTCCCTCTATGGTTGGCCACATGGGGCAGCAAAGGATGCCACCTGCTGGTTACCCCCCAATGATGAGGATGCCTGGGGGTGTGGGGCCCAGGCATGCAGGAATGAGGCCAGGGGCTCCCAGTGCAGGAGTGCCACCTCAGCCCAACAACCTGAGGCTCCAGCTGCAGCACAGACTCCAGGCCCAGCTGGTAGGTCACGTGTCCAATCCCTCCTCTGTCAGTTCTGTGCTGCTTATCGACCTCAGACCTGTGGAAGGGGGGGACAGACTATCACATGCATCTGTGACTGTCCGCTGAGACGTCATTGGGTTTGTGTCCTACGTGTTTAAGTGATCGTCTCTGTCCGTCAAACGATCGTCGCAATTGGTCCACAGAGTAAATTCACCACTTGCTTTGCTCGTCCTCTGTGTTCTGCACGGGTTTAATTAACCTAATTGGTTAATTGGAGACTCCAAGCTGCCTGGAGATGTGATGCGGACGTGTTTCTGTGTGTCGCCCCTGTGATTCGCTGGTGATCTCTGCAGGGTGCAGCCCCGTCTCTCGCCCCAACGTCAGCTGGGATTGGCTCCAGCTTTCCCCCACGACCGCCAAGGCGATAAGTGGCGTAGATAATAGATGGATGGATATTTTTCTTTTTTGAAGAAATTGAATAATGGATCCTTACGATTGTTTGATAAGTGCCAAACCTCATTACCATGAAAAAGATGGTGTGATTGTTCCGTACTGAGATTCAGAGTCTCTTTCTGTAGCAGCCTCCACATGAAGCACACACACATTGTTCTTCTTACGTGTGATGCTGGAGAACGGACAGTGATGCTGACAGGGTTCAGAGAGTTTAAACTCAACGGCAGCAGCAGCCGGAAAAGGAACAGACGTGTTTCAGCTCGCTGCCTTCATCAGCAACTCCACTTAACAATCAACACACATGCATGCGGTGTGCACTTAAACACACACAAAACCATACACGCACTCACAAAGATTATTTCTTGACTGTACGTTATGTGCCTGGCTGTTAACACACACGTCTGTGTATTTCCCTCGCGATGTTCCTGTTCTGTTACCGTGTTGTTAATGCATCCAAGTACTTTTTTCAGTTTCTGCACATGTTCATGTCTTTGGATACTAGTTCATTTATGTTGAGGCTCCAAATTGTCCATTAATGTAGAAATGTGATAATTCCTCAGAGGTGACTGATCTCTGAACAGCCCGTTCCTACGATACATTACAGTCTAGAGCGCCACCTGGTGGAGAGTTCTTACTTCTGCACACGAATCTTCAACATTCCTGTTGGTGCCAGTTTGGAAACAGTGAAGTCAAAGTGCGGAGGGAAAATACTTATTAACTGCTGCTGATCTGCAGATACATAAATGAGTCATTCGAATTTTATTATGTTCAATGCATTCCAATGCCAGTCTAAACAAAACCCAAACCACGACAGTCTTCGTGCTTTAGGGGGAAGTGTCTAAAACAAAAAGTGTAGAATTGAATCACCTGAATTTCAGACTTTAAATAGTCTTATATTTGTTTGGTCAGTGGGAAAGACTTTAAATAGCTTCTGTCTCCGTCTGTGTAGTTTGAGAGGTGATGTGGTCCAGGATTATTCTACTTCACTTCGTCTTCAGTTATGAGGAAGTGATTCTCGGGCTGTGATATTCCTTCAAATCTGTCGTACTTGATATAGATCTTTAAAAAGTCTTAAATCTGCAGGAACCCTGAGGGCTGATAAAGTGAACAGAACCTGGCTCTGAGCTTTGAGTGGCACGTAACCACCAACTTTGAATTCACGTGGATTCACTGATGAAACATGAGAGTAATAAAGACTGTGTCCATCCCCCGTGCAGAACCGTCAGCCGGTGGGGAACCAGATGAGTGGAGTCTCCAACATGAATCTACCTCTAAGGTCTAACGTACCAAACCAGGTCAGTGGGTGTAAATGATGTGTTTCCATGGTAACTCATTGACTGTGTGTTGTATGTTTGCTTATAGACTGTTGATATAGATGGACGATGCATCTGTTGTAAAAAAAAAAAGAAGCCAAAATATCCTGCTGCCATCTTGCACCGATGTCATCTGGAGTTTGTGCAGCCGTGATTATTGTGATTTGAAAGTGTTATTGAGACACGCGGCCGACCAATCACGAGTCTCAGCTGTCGATCTCGATATGATAGCTGGAAAACTTAATCGAATAACTAATTGAAACCTAAAATGACAAAAAAACTATATATATATTATACATATTACTATTTAACGTGCAGACTGACCCATCTACTAACGTGGAGGAGGCAGAGTTTACCACCTATTCCACCTAACGCCACCGGGAGGCAGCTGCCATGTCGTCCATCTTTATTCATGCATTAGTTTGTATTAGTTTTATACAGTAAACCCTTCCAACCATTCATAAAGGGAAAAGTGTGTTAGACTAATTTGATTTCCTTATAAGTTGTAGTAATAATAACAATAGTAGTGAATCAATAATCGGATTAAATCAGTGGGGAGTGATTTGTGTTCGTTCCTTTGAATGGCGTCGTCATCTCTCTCTGTGTTTCCTCCTGCAGGGAACCCTCAACGCCCAGATGCTGGCCCAGCGTCAGCGCGAGTACCTCAGCAACACCCTGCGCCAACGCCAGCAGCAGCAGCAGCAGCAGCAGCAGCAGCAGCAGCAGCAGCAGCACCTGCACCACCAGCGTGCCATGATGATGCGGACTCAGGGCATCAACATGCCACTCAACATGCCCAGCGGGGGCGCCGCGCCCACGCCGATGCCCATCGGCGGCACCAACCCGCGTCTCCCGCAGGGCAACCCGCAGCAGTTCCCCTACCCGGCCTCCAGCTACGGTACTGGCCTGCCCTCTCCTCCTCCACCTCCTCATCCCAGCTCCTCCAGCCCCTTCTCCTCCTCTCTCTCCCCCAGCCGTCATCTGACTAGCCAGGGCATGATGGGAAATGTAGGCGGGCAGTACGGCGGGGTAATGAGTCCGCCGGCTCAGCACAGTGCCTTCCAGTTCAGCAGTTCAGGTATATGATGAGAGCACGGCAGCGGTGGTCTGTGTTTGATTCTGGGTGGTGGAATATAATCTCTGTTGAAATCAAGTTGATTGGGTGCATGAACAAATGTCTTGAGATTGTTTTAATTTCACCCAGTCAGGAAAATAACTGTGGTGGAACTGGTAAAACAGAAAAGTTTGTTGACTTCGTGCGTCTGTCTGTCAGTGTCGTAGAGATTCTACTTCCTGTTCCTCGTTGCTCTTTCAGCTGCAGGACTGGATGATAAGGCAAAAGTCAAGTCTGTCCCGTTGTTAAAGATCTGAGAGGAAACAATCTACAACGAATCTGTCCAATCTCCGTTTGACCCGTTTATCTGCTTCATTCACCAGGAATGAGCCAACAGCAGCAGCACCAGGATCCAGTGTCAGGCTTCTCCTGTGGGGCTGCGACCCCTCAGAGCCCCCTGTTGTCCCCCAGGATGGGGCAGGGTCAGAGCCCCATGCTGCTGCAGAGTCAGGGCCAACCACAACCACAACCCCAACCCCAGGGCCCGAACCAGGGAGGACCCCCCAGCTACCAGCCCAGCACAGACCTCAACGGGTGGCCCCAGCCTGCCAACATCTCCACCAGCAACAGGTAGAACCAGATTCAGGATTCATGTGAACATACGTCTCGACAGCAGGGATCAGATCAGTCTTTGAGATTATCGAACGTCGTCTTCTTTCAGCGTGTACCCACAGCAGTCCCAGTCCCAGTTCTCCACACAGCCCAACGCAGGAATGTACAACGGCAACAACCACAGCATGAGCCTGGGAGTCCTGGCCGGCAACGGTGGCAACATGAGCCAGATGTCAGGACAGATGAGTTCCATGACGCCCATGAGCACAGAGCAGGTGAGAGATTTACTTCTTGCTGCTTCATGTCGAGAACCCCGATGATCAACGTCTACTGTCGGATTCATTTTGATCAACGTCTGCTTCTCGGTGCAGCAAAGTCATTGTTTGTTTGTGTTTTTAATCGAATGTTGTAAAGACAGTTGTTGGTTAAATCAGGTACATTTCAGGGAAAATTTGTTTTCACGCCCAGTTCAGCACAGATTAACACAAATAGACGTATAGGAAATGTAACTCTTGACATGTAGTTGTCATCCGTAGTATTTGGGTGTAAGTGAACACATTCAGCAGTTGTGTTGATGCTGCTTGTGTTTGTGGCACAGGTGAGTGACAACAGCCTGATCTTGGAGCAGCTGTGTCAGGAGCTGACGCAAGACGATGACGCCAATTCTGTAAGAAAAGGAAATATTTTCTAATAACCTTGACATCGTGTTATTACCGGTTGTACAGAAGCTTTCATGGAATCAGTCTGATTATTTGATTTTAAAAATAAAAACACGACCTGATCTATTCTCTGTCTTTGATTTTCTGCCTCTCACAGAACTTTTGCTGACCCCTGCTGAGGCAACGGGTCCGAAACACCAGCTTCAGCTCGTGAAGAAACGAGGAGCGGGATGGAAACCCTGCTCCCGCTCTCACTCGTGATGGACGCTCACATGATGACATGATGTAAAAACCCTCTGAACCGCAGCCACTTCACTTTGGCTCGTTCAGAAAATCAGACATTATGAGGAAGCTGCCGTCTGAGCCATCCTAACAGCAAATACACAAACTGAAGAATCACAGAAATTGTCACAGCGCATTCAGGTTTTTATGATTTATTCCTTAAGTTATGAGATAATTTATACGCGTCCGTAAATTCGGATTCCAGCTGGAGTCGGATGAAACGAAAGCAGAGCATCCATTATTATCTTCACTAACTCCTTCATTTTAAGTTAATGTCAACTAAACACTGGGATTTATTAAGAAACATTTCTTTTTTTTTTTAAATAAAAGGAAACATGATAAACACTGAAATACAAACAGAGACAGGTTTTGCTGTTAGCATGTGCTCTGATCAGATGAATGTATTCCTAAACTTTTACCTGTGGGTCTCTCAAGTCTCTGAAGGTGTGTGTGTGTGTGTGTGTGTGTGTGTGTGTGTGTGTGTGTGTGTGTGTGTGTGTGTGTGTGTGTGTGTGTGTGTGTGTGTGTGTGTGTGTGTGTGTGTGTGTGTGTGTGTGTGTGTGTGTGTGTGTGTGTGTGTGTGTGTGACTGAAACCATGTCCCAGATTGACACTGGAGAAGTGAACGATCGACAAGCATAAACAAAACCTCTTGATTTTAACATTTATGGTTCTATTTTCGAGCCCGACTGAAAGACGTCAAATTAGACGGTTTCTGAAAAAAAAAAAAAATATTTTAAAAAAGATATTTATAGTTTTGAAGGAAATTTTTAGAGATTATTTGTATGACATGAAAAAGAAAATCAAGGATATCTTTCTTCAAAGTGAAATCTCTCAGAATGGTACATTTTGATGTCGATTTTAATATAATTAATATATTTCAACTGCTGTAGTTACTGGGGAGCTGTATCCCTGTTTAATGACTTTTTGAATGAAGGTAAATGTGTATAGATAGTGTACATACTTAGATTTATAAAAAAAAAAAAACATTTTCCCCAGAGTGGTAAAGCAAAGCAGCAGACGAGAAATCATTTCACAGGTTGAATTAAACCTCAGTGGGGGACTCAGCTAACCTTAGCATTAGCAGCTCCAAGCTTTCTGGTTGAAGAGCAGATTGTTTTATGAATATACGTAATATTTCTTTTTCTCTCCTGGTCGGCCGCTTCGGTTCGGAATGACACAGCTTCTCGGCTCTTTCGTCGTCAGGTGAAAAGTCAGACTCGTGCAGTTTATGACAAACAAAACCGCTCTCGCTGCAAATGACAACGCTCTGAACTAAGATGGTGTCCGGGAGTAAACGCCGCTTAACGCCATCCTGTTGTTTGTGCGTTCGCTTCGCCCACTGAGATTTTTTTCCACTGTGATCATTTCTGCCTCCGAAGCAGCTTTGCCTCGACACAACGTGTGTGTGTGTGTGTGTGTGTGTGTGTGTGAAACTAATAAAAAAACTCTTATTTGAAATGAGCCTTTGTGGTGGCGACGCACTGGCAGGACTCACTCTTAGAATTGCAAGCTGAAGGAGAAAAGTTGTGAAGTTGTGTGTCGGTTTGTTGTGTGTCGGCTGCGATCTTTGAACGACGACACATTCTCTTCGTGCCCCTGAGCCATCGACTGCAAATAAAGACGGACGATGTTTCCTCCTGTTGTACAAAAAATGAAGCCAAATCGTGACGCGTGATTAAAACTTGCTAAACTAACAGAAAAATGTATTTAACATACTAAGTACTGTGGCTTATTAGTTTGGTTCATTTCCCATCTGCTAACATGGAGGAGGTGGGGTCACCAGGGGGCGATCGGGAGGATTTGGCTTCACTTTTCGTAGCTGTCGTGTCGTCCATCTTTTATTGTGGGGATACTTGAACTGAACCAATCTAAAAGGTGCTGACTCACACGAGCCTGTAAAACTCACTGTAACCACGACACACGTGGATTTATTGAAATCTGCTGTGAACGAATGATTCTACGAGAATGTCATTGAAAAGTCCTGAACATCAAACTCGTCATTACACGTCGATGTAAACTCATTTTGACTGATACGCTATTTATTTTTCTTTCTCTCTCGATTCATAGAAACATTTGTGATCAATTGCAAAAATACTGTAATGCATGTATGTACCTGAAGATGCTAAAGACGTAGCGTAAGGCCTTAGCGATGTGGTTGTTGTATGTGTCCCACGCGGCTCAGTGAGTGTTTGACCACTTCAAACTGTAGATGTAAAAATTACACAACCAGGAATTTGTATCTTCTCTCCCAAGAAACGACACAAACCGAATTAACTCGAAATTATGACAATACTTTGTTCGCATTTTGTTTAGAAAATATTACTGCAGCTTAGAGGAAAGTCAAAATGCTCTGCTGTGGTTTCTGAGATTTCACTTTAACAACCGTTTTGTGGAGGGATGAATATCAGCATCACAGATTTTCAGAAAAAGCACCAAACAAATGTAAAAATGAAGATGTGTCCTAAATACAATAATCTGAATTTAATCTAAAAGTGAAATCTGTAATATTTCTTCTGTGCTGTAATGTTTTTAGAAAATATTCTTAATACGCCCTTTTTTTTTGTGTGATTATTCTCCGAGGCTTGATTCCTCAGGATCCTGTTTTTAGAACCAGTTTTGATTTGAGGTGTTTCTCAGTAAAATGTATATTTCAGAGCAAAAGGTCAAAGTGTGAGGAGAGAGTCTGAGTTCAAAGATCAGTGTCTGCAAGTTTTCAGGAGGTTGTCGGTTCAGTTCTTTACTCAGAGTGAGTGTGTTATTATGCAAAAGTCCAGACGTTCACACCACTTTATGCAAGCTGTCCCCACTAATGTTGCTTTTGCCAATGCTACTCGTTAATTTATGATTCATGCCACTGTAAATAAATTATTTTTATGGAGCGGAGCCGCCTCTGTCTTTTTATTCCATCAGCTGGGACGTGAACTTTCCTGTGTCATTGTCTCCATCGTTCACGTGGATGATATCAACATGTGCATGTTTAGCTTTATGATGATTTATCCTCATCCACCTGAGAGATTAATGATTTTTCATCCTTGTAAAACTGAATGTTGGTTCTGCCTGTGTGTGCAGTGTTCGCTTTCCACCAGCAGGAGGAGACACTTTGCTGAGACGCTGTGAAATGAAACATATTCTCATGATTTTCCATCATGAATTCAACTAAAGTTTAATCCTAATATTCTATAAAAAACTCAGATATAATACTGAGATATCCATGTGTCAAATATCATGTTTTATATTCACAGAGTCAGATACAGTCAGGGAGATAAAGCTTCCAGCAAACAATCGCTCAAGGTCATGAACTTTTACGAAAGGTCATGGGTTCGATCCCAAGTCCAAATAAATCTGTAATAACTTGTTTACACACGTACAAGTATAAACTATAATAATATAGAAGATTAGAAATGACTCGGGGACCACAGAGATGATTAAATCCACACAGGACAGTTTATTTTAAATATCTAAAATGTTTAGGTTCAATTCATTTGTTTGTGCAATGACATCATTTCACGTATGAGTCGAATCTCTTTGTGTTAAATTGTGTTGATGCTCTTTCAAAGTGTCTCTGTTTGTGACACAAAAACAGAAAAAGCTCTTATCACCTCCTGACAGACAGGTCGCAGCTTCGGTTGCTATTGGTTCTAAGGAATTTCCCCCAGTACGTGTTGTGGACGCCCATTGGTGGATTGAACCTGCCAATCAAAAACAGACTTGTCATTGGCTGTCTGGCCTCCAAGATTAGTTGAAAAAGTAAAGATGTACCACTCTGATTTTTATTTCCAGACAATAAATTTAAACGGTGGGGGGGGGGGACGGACGTGTGTTGTGTTCTTTAATATAATTACACGTGAATCAACTAAAATTATTTATTTCATAATAAATCCTTTTAACCGCTGTTGGTGGGAGATATAACTTCCTTGTGTTTGTTTGTTAGCAGAAACCTCTTCCTCCTCTTCCTCCTCTGGTACTTGTTGCTGTGGAGTGAGTCATCTGTGTTATTAGACGATCCTGGTGAAGGGGGTGCGTTTGTGCAGGGGGGGGGGGGGGGGGGGGGGGGCGGTGACCACTGCGGTTCTACTCCAGTATATCTCCACCCGTCTCTGACTCCCGGCGGCTCCTCACTCACCCAGTGCGTCTTTATCCATTTTCATTATTATTATTATTATAATAAGGACCAGAGCACATCTTCCTCTTCCTCCTCCTCCTCTTCCTCCACGCACGCACTCCGATGGCGGTCGCGGCGGCACCGAAGCGGCAGGACACCCGCAAATTCTTCGAGAATTTGTCCGGCGCCGGGAAATCCATCGCGGTGCTGACCAGCGGGGGGGATGCTCAAGGTAAAGGGATGCGCGAGCCCCGGGTTCCATTATCGGACCACTCGCCTGGAAACCATCTGTTGTCGTGGCAGATCTACACAACGATCACTGGGAGAGAAATGACCTGTCCGAGAATGGAGTGTGTGATTGTTGTGAGAGTGAAGTTACACCTCTTCATAACCAGTTCATTCCTTGTTGTGTTTATATTTATATCAAATCTATAATTAATACATCAAATCTATACTAAATCAGATGTATGTATATTAATTTCCTCTCACGTTATTAATTGTGATGGAGCTGGGTGGTTATGCAACAGATGACGCTCCCTCTCCCTCACACGTTTCCAACATGGACGCTGCTTTATTAGTTTGATAGAAAAGATAAATAAAACATCGGATACATGAGGAATCTGCACCGACACCATGAAGACCACCTCCTCCTCCTTATCTCCTCGTGCGTCCTGCAGCGCTGCACCCTCACGCGCACGGCTACCTCCTGCAGGACGGGTGCGTGCGTGTGTCCACATCCTGCAGCTGAGATCACTCAATGCACAGTGTGTTTGTGATATACCGGAGCTTCACGTGCACTTTGCTGCAGCTGTGATGGACATGACCGGGAAATCCAAAGGCCTCCTGCTTTCGGGAATCAGCTGTGGGATGACGTCAGTTATTGATTATTGATTATTATGAGTGACAGCGTGAAGGTGGCAGCAGTGGAACCTTATGTACTTCATGTCCATCTCAGTGGAAACACGGGGCTCCTGCATCACAGAGGATGAGTCGTGAGAAGAGCTGTGGTCAAGACGGAGGAGTAAACACCCGTTTCCGATGGAGCCTTTCACAGTAAACGTCGTGCTCCCCAGTTTTCCCTGTCGCGCTTTTACTCTGAAGGCGCTGTCCGCTGGCTTCCTGTGGGATGCCTACGTGAGGAGCGGCGAGTATCAGTGATGAGGAAACTGTGCGTGGAAATAAACTGAAACATCATCATTCAAAAGTGATTTAATGTCATATGATGAATTCATTATCGATATTGAATTGTCCACAAACAGATGCATTGATGCTCAGACGCTTATTAATTGTGTAGTTTTATATCATTATAATAATCCTGAAGCATCATCATTTAAATCTGATATTATATTATTTGGCTAATTTTAATAATTGATATTGAAATTTAACACATTCTTAGTTTGTAGTTTTACATTATAATAATAACCCCGCCTCAGCTTCACTGAGACGTTTCCATTCTTGTGAACGCGATTTATCAAGAAGGCCTCGATGGGTCGTTTTAAAAATGTGGTACAAACGTTTACTGGGACTCAAACATGAACTGATTCGATTCCAAAGGTCAAAGGTCACAGAAAACTAATATGCATAGTCAAAAACCACACTGGTTGATGAAGGCAATGTTTCCATAAGGACCCGACTGATATTGATCTCTGATATTTGGGAATCAGATGCAGATATATTGTCCCGTGTATATTGTTCTTCCCGTGTTTGCGTGTTCTCCGTGTACTCCGGCGTCCTCACACTGCAAAGACGTGCACACTGAGGTTAGATCAATCTGCGACTGTCATTTCTGGATTATGTTGTTAAATGTCATGTAGACACAAATCAAACATTGTAATATCTGCTGATTTTAGAGCTCAACTGTTTTCACGATCCGGAAAATTTGAAAGTACGATTGCAGGTTTTTTTTAATGGTTTTTTAAAAGGTTTCACAACAAGTTCATGCCCTCACCGAAACCTCAATAAACACTTTGTCCATTTCAAACTCATCCATCTCCCATTTTTACGTAGATCCTCTTCAACCAGTCAGCACTGGCCCTGGTCTCTTGAGCTTTCTAAGTGTGTCTTCCTCCGTCCTTCAGCCGTTGTGGAGATCATGTCGGAGACGTGGCCGCTTGTTTCCAGAGACAACCACCAACTCTTCTCTGTCCCTTTTTTTTCAGGCATGAACGCAGCCGTCAGGGCGGCCGTCCGAATGGGCCTCTACGTGGGGGCCAAGGTCTTCTTCATCCACGAGGTGAGACGTGACGCACGACTCCAGACGAGGCCCCCGGGGACGTCTGCGGCTTCTGTCTCACTCTCACACAATGAGCTGAATCAGAAGGGACGAGTCTTTGAATGTGCCAGCGGGATTCTAGAATCAAATATCAGATATAGATACAGATATAGATATAGATAGACTCAGAGGGATGAATTTATTCCTCACTTGCTTCTCATCTCCAGTGAATGGAGCTGATCAGCGGTTTAGAAACACTGTGGCCTCAGTGTGGATTTAAGTGGATTAGCAGAGGCGGGCGTCGTCCTTCGCTTCACTCTCATCCTCGTCATCCTCGAATAACCAGCAGGCTCTGAGTAACCACAGCTGAGGCCAATGATGCCTTTATTTTGGCGAGGACTTGTGCTCAGCATGTACTTTTCCTGTTTATATTATATTTTAGATGATTGATTTAATTTGATTTTCAGAGTTATTCCCTCGTCGTTAGCGATTCGTCCTCAAACTCTTCTACAATATTCTGTCACTTTTTATTGTTTGTGTGCAGAGGTTTCTATAAACAGTCTGTGGTGCAGAGTGTTCATCCCACCTGGTTTATCTGCAAAGACGGTTTTATAGTTCATTGATTTTCAACTGAAACAGAATTTACTTTATCACTGTTCACGTGTGGTTTATATATAAGTTTGAACCACATGTCGACTGTTTCTGAGGTTTGTTAAAGTAAAAGCTCTGTAGTTCAGCTCGATGGGAAATATCACAGCAGCAAATCGAGCGTTGTGCTTTTACTCTGTAGACGAAGTGCAAAAGAGGAAGTGACTCTGTGAAACGTGGTTACCATCAAAACGACCTGGTGGCCTTTTTGACCCCGAGGTTTGACCCAGTTGACCGATGCTTTCGTTTATCTGAGGACCTGGAAGAAGACATGTTCAACCGACCCACTGACCGCTACAGAGCGCCTGTTCACTTTTGCACGAGCCAAGTGTGAAGTTAAAAAGACGAACAGTTAGTCAGATAATTGTTCAACATGAAGACAGACATGTTGATGATCCATGTATGATATGTTTCTCCTCTCAGGGCTACCAGGGGATGGTGGACGGGGGTGATAACATCGAAGAGGCGTCGTGGGAAAGCGTCTCCAGCATGCTGCAAGTGGTGAGCAGGACGCCATCCGTGTTTCCTCTTCTCTTCTGCAAACGTGAGCGATTATTAAAAGCATCCGCCCGTGTGCCAACTCATATCTGCTGTGTTGCGTCCTCAGGGGGGCACGGTCATCGGCAGCGCCCGCTGTAAAGAGTTCCGTAGCCACGAGGGCCGCCTGAAGGCCGCTCACAACCTGGTGAAGCGCAGCATCACCAACCTGTGTGTGATCGGAGGGGACGGCAGCTTGACCGGAGCCAACCTGTTCAGGGAGGAGTGGAGCAGCCTGCTGGACGAGCTCCTGCAGAAAGGTGACGTCTCGCTGCCGGACGGGTCAGTGCATCGCTCACACAGCCGGGGACAGGACTCACCGTGGCCCCCTGTGGTGTGTTTCAGGTCTGATCGACCAGGAGGCGACCCGCGCCAACTCGGAGCTGCACATCGTCGGCATGGTCGGCTCCATCGACAACGACTTCTGCGGCACCGACATGACCATTGGCACCGACTCGGCCCTGCACCGCATCATCGAGGTGGTGGACGCCATCATGACCACGGCTCAGAGGTGAGAGAGATGAGTCCAGATGTGACAGAACAAAAGAACGAGCAAGAAAGGACCAGAGATGAATGAGTATTACTGTACAGGTACATGTAAAATGGCCACAGGAACTGACGTATATAGATCTGTCCTCCTGCGACTGGATGTTTGAGTATAATCAGGGAACATTTCAGTGTCTCTACAAACCTCAGAGAGGAGGTGAAGGTTGGAGGTTGAGCTTCCACTCACACGTGCTGTGTCTTGTTTCTGTGGGTTTGTTGTTTTCCAGCCACCAGAGGACATTTGTTCTGGAGGTCATGGGCAGACACTGCGGGTAGGAACCTGTCTTTGTGTCAGATTACATCACTGCACACGCATATGAAAACATATATACACAAACGAGTGTGTGGTCCTTTAAGTAACCTTTTCGTCTTACCTGTGTGTGTGTGTGTGTGTGTGTGTGTGTGTGTGTGTGTGTGTGTGTGTGTGTGTGTGTGTGTGTGTGTGTGTGTGTGTGTGTGTGTGTGTGTGTGTGTGTGTGTGTGTGTGTGTGTGTGTGCGCGCAGATACCTGGCCCTGGTCAGTGCCCTGGCATGTGGAGCAGATTGGGTCTTTATCCCTGAAATGCCACCTGAGGACGGCTGGGAAGACAACATGTGTCAGAAACTGTCTGAGGTAACACACACACACACACACAAACACACACACATGTATGTATGTATGTCGGGACCACAGCTGCTGGATTAACTGCATCAAAACAAATGAACAAAGTTGTTAAAAACCACATCAGTGAATCAACAGTTTGAAACAGGAACATATGAAGTGAGCACTCGAAGCTGAAGGAACCTGCAGAGGACTCGAGTGAGTTGATGCTGTAAACATGACCTCAGGACACAGTCACATTTCAGGGAAGACGGTTTGTTCATGTTTCAAGTCTCATGGAAAGCAGGAGTTATATTGACTGTAAAACCCGTGACTCCGGTGGGACTCGAACCCACAACCTTTGAAGGGCATCTTATTCTAAGATTAATTTACAGTAATTTACAGATTTACAGAAAGACATTGTGCTGATGCTGTTATTAGATCGCCAGATGTTTTGAAGAACATTATTCTTACAGGACTTCAAAACTAAGTAGAATAACTAACGATGTATATTTGACGCACTGTGACACTAACGGGCTGATCTCGGGGGGGGGGGGTTTGACCCGCTGAGTGTTTGTCGTCGTGCAGAGTCGCTCTCGAGGTTCCAGGTTGAATATTATCATAGTCGCGGAAGGAGCCATGGACAGACAAGGACGAGCCATCCTGTCTGGTTCTGTGAAGGACGTGAGTGAGTAGAGACGAGTGAGCGTCGCCGAGGGGGGGGGGGGGGACGGAACCTGGAGCAGCTGGTTGGAGATCAGCGTTCGACAGAGGAAACTAAACGTCCCTGAAACAATCAGCTCCTCCGTCACGGGATCCAGCTTTTGGGGTTTTCTGTCATGTTTGGTTATGAATTAAAACTCTGCTTATTTACGTCCCTGCAGAACCGCGCTGATAAGAAAAGGCTGAACATTATTATCGTAGCTGAAGGAGCCATAGACGGCCACAACAAGTCTATAACTCCTGATTACATCAAGGAAGTGAGTATGATGGAGAATCTCCGTCAGTGTGGAGAAAACACTGATTTTTGTATTTTTAATTATCATAAAAATTGTTTAATCTTCATTCCCATCACATGTTGGTTTGTGTGCACGTCCCAGTAACATGACAGGAGATCTTTTGCATGATTTCCCCCTCTGGGTTTTTTTCTCTAGATTAAATTTAGTTTTTTTTAAATTGTACTGGAAAGTGAGAAGAAGTAATAATCTGCTGTGGTGTTTAGATCATGCATTTACATCAGTTAGTGCTTATTTCCCGGTGATCACCCCGTGTTCTGTCTCCACGCCCCCAGCTGGTCGTCCGCTGCCTGGGGTTTGACACCAGGGTCACCATCTTGGGTCACGTGCAGAGAGGTGGGACCCCCTCCGCCTTCGACAGGATCCTGGTACGTCAGCACTGATCATTTTAAGTTTTATTTTATTTTACGTGTTAACTTGAGGACGGAACATATGGATTTGATGGATTTGTCGGTTATTTCCAAAGTTCTTCTTCTTGTTCGACGTCTAAAATATCCTGAGAACAGGTTTCCTCACTGAGCCTGCAGACGTTCTGCTTCTCAACTCCTCAATCTTTACCTGAGATCATGTGTGTGACCAGTAGCCGACCTTTAAATGACCCCTTGACCCCTGCAGGCCAGTCGTATGGGCGTGGAGGCCGTGCTGGCGCTGCTGGAGGCGTCTGCCAACACCCCGGCCTGCGTCGTGTCCCTGGTCGGCAACCAGGCTGTTCGACTGCCACTTATGGAGTGTGTGCAGATGGTAAGAGGGTGTGTGTGTGTGTGTGTGTGTGTGTGTGTGTCTGTGTGTGTGTGTGTGTGTGTGTGTGTGTGTCTGTGTGTGTGTGTGTGTGTGTGTGTGTGTGTGTGTGTGTGTGTGTCTGTGTGTGTGTGTGTGTGTGTGTGTGGAGTTGAGTGTACAGCCCTGAGGCCTGATAATACAAATGCTCCTCTACAGACCTTCACCTTTTCATGTGACCCTGAAATCACACTTTTTATAAATTACACCATTTCCTCTGGTGTTTTGTCTTCAGACCCAGGAAGTGCAGAAGGCCATGGATGAGAAGAAGTTTGAAGAGGCGGTCCGACTGCGTGGGAGGTATCTGTTTCTCAATCAGTTTTAAAACTACGAACAAATCTATAACCAATATCTCTTGTTCTCTTGTCTTTCTGCCTCAGTTTAACTGTGTGTGTATTGATTATCGATTGACTCTGACGACGACAGTGTGGATTTTCTTCTGCAGTGGATGAACTTTCTGTTTCTCTGTCTTTTGCAGGAGCTTTGAAAACAACCTGAGAACCTACAGGCTCCTCTCCTACCGGAAAGCAGACTCTGAACTTCCGAATGTAAGAACGCCTCACGGTCCCAGAACAGAAAACAACTGTGATCATATCGAACCAGTCAATTCTCAACGATGTAATTCCTCTGATGTGTTTTCCCACCAGCGGCTCAGAGATTTGTGCGTTAGCATTTCAGGTACTTCCGGACCTGTAGTCTCTTATTTCTTTCTTTGACACTAACGCCGAGTGTGTTTCTCTGTGACTGTCGGTCCTGAGGGTGAGGAGGAGGAGGAGGAGGACGAAGAGCAGTTTGATGTATGTGATGATGACGCTGCAGCTCAACAGGCTCCAGTTGAGCGTCTGTAGCTTCTGCAGCCGTAGTTCAAAGAGCAGATGATAGAGCAGATGATAGAAACCTCCAGGACTAATATTCTACGGGGTTGTTTAAGAGCTCCAGTCCGTCTATGTTCTCGCTCAGTGACTGAAGATGTCAGGGTCAGAGCTCGGCGCTCGTTTCTTCTCGCTCTGCTCAGGCGTAGAAGTGCAGACGTGCAACGAGCTGCGTTCGAGCCGCAGGGGAAGTCGTCCCTCCAGCTCCCGCCGTCACAGACAATCACAGACAATCACAGACAATCACAGACAGATCTGTTGTGATCCGCTTCCAGTGAAACTGAAATCGCCTGTTTACAGTTTAATGTCACGGCTGAAAATGACTTGGCTCATTCTCAAGTCAAAGCGTGACAGGCTCCGTTCACCCTGTGAGAACTGGCTGCTGAAGTTAGTGCCTGACGCAGGTTTGTCTGAGCGATTCATCAGGTGGCAGATTGGAATCGGACGATATCAGTGTTTGTGTTTGCAGACATATGAAGACTTTTATTTTGCAGAATGAACATTGCGGGATTTTTCCTTATATTTCTAGTTGTATTTGTGTTTTCTTTTTATTTATAGTATATGTAAGTTTAAACTAATAATATCGAACCTTAGTTACATTTATTTAACGTAAGGGTTTGATAACGACATCTTAGGAATCATTTGCCAATTTAGTTTTTAATCTATTTATCAGTTGATATATTGATTGATGGTGATAGAGTCCTAAATTATCTCTGTTACCAGTAATATCAGGGTTTCTTAAGATGAGCTGATGTCACCCAGTTTTATATTTAAATAATCTATTCATCATCAATACGAATAATTACATAGAACACTTCATCATAAAGGTTTAAATTAAACTTTAAATGAATCAATGTGACGTGGAGACGTTGACACCAGACGTCTTGAGAGTCAGGACAAAACATCGCTTACTTAAACGATCACGCAGTTTGGTGACAGTGGAAGTTAGAAGTTGTCAGCAAAGTAATCATGGTAATTAAAATCTGAAACGGTTCAATTAACCTTCAGGAAACTAACCTTCAGGAAACTAACTGTGAAACCGGTTTCATCCACGAGATGAAATCTGGAAGTGTGCGAGCCGCTCCTGGTGCGTTTCTCCGGATGAGTGTGAGTCCAACAGGACAGAAAGCTGTGGTCCGTCTGTGAGAGTTTTCATTTAACTGCGACTGATGAGAAAGCAGCTGCAGCTTCACTGCGTCTCCTAGCAGCATGTGGCCTCGTGCATGGGAGGTGATCTGTGCCTGCTGCTGCTGACGTCCTGCTCACAGAGTGTCTCCTCAGTGAGACGTGGATGGTTTTACGAGGCAGTGGAGATGATGTTGAAGTTCCAGGAGAAATGCAGAAGGGCTGGGTCATAAAACGATAATGAGAAACATCATCAAATATAAAAAATATCTACATTTTGTTGATGCAGATAGTGTTTTTGTGAAATCACTTTGCTGTTTGAAAAGTTAATTTTCTGCCCAATCAGAAAAATGTCAAACCACAGTCAACTGGCTGCTGTTTAAATCCGAAAAGAAGATTGATTTGACTTTTATAATTGATAATTTCAATGATAACTTTATTAACTATCCCCTGATATGAACTTTTCCATCCTGACAACATCTCGGCTCAGCCCTGACCTGCAGTGAATCACCTGTTCGTCTTCATTGCCTCTAAACGTTGCTGCTGCACCGTCTCCTCCAAACCGAGCATCGTACAAACTGTGTGTTCACAGGATGTAAGATGTGTGCAGATGTTTCACAACGTGTGGACCCACATGGTCCCTGAATAAGACACTGTGTTGTGTGTGTTTGTGTGTGTTTGTGTGTGACCGCTGCTCTCCGTCTCCCACAGAGCTCCTTCAACGTGGCCGTGCTGAACGTCGGTGCACCGGCCGCCGGTATGAACGCTGCCGTGCGTTCTGCCGTCAGAGTGGGAATCACCGAGGGCCACAAAATGTTCTCGGTCAGCGACGGCTTCGAGGGATTCTACAAAGGACAAGTGAGAGAAAGTGACACAAACATCTCAGTGCTGGTTATTTTCATTTACGTATTCTGCAGACAGAGCTGCAGCTTAGAAGAAGGAAAACTTGAATAGGAAATTATGTTTTATGGACGGCTTCAAAACTTAACTTTAGATTTCAACCTTTCACAGTTTCTGAAAGCTTCATTTACCAAAAACATAATTGAATCACTCAGTTAACTCTTTCTTAACAAATCCACAAATTAAATGTAGGACGTCTGTAAATATCTTGAAATCTGGGCTCACGCACACAGTGAAAGTTCAGCAGTCGACTCGACTCCTTCATTCTTCACCGGTGCAGGATCCAAATCTTTAAACTGGCTCCATGAGCAGTGAACACATGGGGCGAGCAGCGTTCCTCCGTGAGGTCACAGTGACCAGCGGCGCAGGAAGTGGCTGCTCTCCTCTCTCTGGGCTGCAGTGGTGATAACGCAGAGGAACAGCCCTAGCTTACTGTGATCCAATTACTCCACTCCCACAGCTGCTGCACACACAAGCACCATGTTGGATTCTCCTCATTGTACTCATGCTCTCCACACACACACACACACACACACACACACACACACACACACACACACACACACACACGCTCATGAAATTGATGAAGCCCAGAGGCGAGCTGACATGTAGCAGCAGGATTAGACGTGATTGAGAAGTGAAGCCGTGATAAGGCCGACGAGAGCAGAGAGCAGATAACGTGTTGGGGCTCTAGTTTCCTGCAACGCTCCCGGATTAAGACGCTTCACACGGATCCTTTTTCTCTCATTCATCCCACACACCGTCTCACACAGGGGCTTTATATATTGAGACGTCAGATATGCACATCTGCCTCCACACTCAGACAACATTGTATTTGTAGAGCCCCACTGAATATGTCTCTTTTTTAAAACTGATTCAGCCCTCCCGGAGAACCAGAGGAGAAATCTGCTCTGTAATCTGATCTGGTCGTGTGAGGAGTCAGGAGTCAAATCTCAAAGCTCCGGCAGAATCAGCATGTTTGATATTTAGGATTTAAAATCACGAGGATTTAGTCAATTCTCTCCGAGCAGAACCACAACAGCCAATCAGAGAAACAGGAGCACACTCATTTTGTAAGAGCATAATAAATTGAATTTCAGACCCATGTCAAATAAGACAGAAATGCAGGAATATCAGCGTCACAGAATCATCTGTGAATATAAAGGTGAAGCAGAATAACCCTGGAAACATCTCTATTATCTCCACAGCCAGAGGATCCACAGGATTTACCACACTGACGTCAGCTCTGAGTGTTTGGACACGATTGGTTTTCTGTTGTTTTTAGATTAAAACGGTTTCAGTCAAACTTTGGGAACAGAGGAATAATCCTGACGTCTTTATTTTGTCAGATCAAGGAGATCAAGTGGGGCGATGTCGGTGGCTGGACGGGACAGGGGGGGTCGCTGCTCGGGACCAAAAGGTAAATCGCCGCAGTCACAGAAAAACATTCGTCGATATGACAAATCATTTCCACGGAGTCGGACTTCATGTGGAGCGTTTCTCCCTCGTCTCTGTTCCAGGACTCTTCCGGGAAAACATCTGGATAAGATAGCTGAGCAGATGAGGATCCATAACATCAACGCCCTGCTCGTCATCGGAGGATTCGAGGTTCGTGTTTAATCTTAGTTCCTCGATCATTCATCTCTCTGAACATCTCCTGTCACTCACAGTAAAACAATGACAAGATCGTAGACTTATTCTGAAATGTGAAATACTTTATTCTGGATATTGTTTCATTCCTCAAAGCAAATGATGATTGTATTTCTGTACCTTTCAAACATCATAGTCACATTTTCACCTCTTTGTCCAGTGTTTCATTTTCACTTTTCCCCTTTTTGTTCAACAATGAGTCCATTTAATCTTTAATCACCGATTCGACCTATTTAAAAAACATTTATTTATGACTTTATTAAAAGAAAATAAGATTTGGAGACAGTTAAATGTTCCAGGCTTTCTCCTCGTGAGTTCAAGGCGAAGCTGCAAAGACGAACCTCACGATGGTTTGTTTGTAAAGACTCGTGAAAATTAACGTAAGATGAAGAAGTAGAAAGAGATCGTAGAAGCTGTTAGTTTATCTTTACTTGGACTCTACTTCCTGTGTCTCACTGTCCATCGTGATTGGCCTGGCTCTCTCCTCTTGACTTCTCCCTCCACTAAACTCCTCCCCGACCTGGTGTCCGTCCCTGTATTGTTTTGTCTCCACCACGATAGGACACGGTCACACGTACGTGAAAGTCTCCCGCCCACTTCCAATCCGTCTGTTCTCGTCTCAATTCTCTTAATGATATTTTAGTTTTAGTACATTTTACAGATTCATCTCTTTTACTCCTCGTTGTTAAGTGCTTTGTGAAATCGCTAAGAAAACTGCCACTTAAATAAAGTTTAATATTATTATTATTATTATTATTATTATTATTATTATTATTATTATATTTAATTCAAGTTCACACGTTCACATTCATGTATGTGTGACCTTACTTAGACGTCCAGGCCCCTCCCACCCCGGACCACACCCGTTTCCATTCTACATCCAGATAAAGTTCTTCATACTTTGAAAGCAGAAGTTTTTATTAACTAATAATAATAATAATCACACTCAGCTCATCCCACCAGTTTTCCTTCAACCTTCCTTCCTCTCCCTCATCCCCCCCCTTTTCGTCTCGCCACTCATCCTGAATGATAACCAATAAGACGCTGGCTCTCACCGCTGCAGGCCTACGTGGGATTACTGGAACTGTCCTCTGCTCGGGACAAATATGACGAGTTCTGTGTCCCCATGGTCATGGTCCCCGCCACCGTGTCCAACAATATCCCCGGGTCCGACCTCAGCATTGGCTCAGACACGGCTCTGAACGCCATTACTGATGTAAGTGAGGCTGGATCACAGTGTGTGTGTGTCTGTGTGTGTGTGTAGTCGGACGTCTCACACACACACAGACACACACACCTCCCAGGGTTCTGCTGATTGACAGCTCGCATCCACACATGATCAATCACAAGGTTTATTTGACAGGTTAAGAAACATCAGCGTAAAACTACAGGATTCTTACAAAAAGGATTTTCTGAAATATTGAACTAAATATTGTATTTGAGACATAAGTTAAAACATCTCAAATCCAGAAAGTGTCCCAGGTTCAGTGTCTCTACAGCAGCAATGTAGCATCATTGTTTTATTTTCATTTTCAACTTCTGAGAAACCAGGAAATCAAGATGTTATAAATAAAACTATTACTCATTTATTACTTTTAACTAATATATAAGAGAAGAAAATCCTTCATTAGTCCCACAAAGGGGAAATATGGAAAGAGGATCATCTGAAAGACTATCAGGACCAAGAAAGACAAAATTAAGTTTCCAGAGCTTTCAGGTGAAAATCTTCTGCAGAATTCGAGCCCGGTAGAAACTAACAATCAGGATCTGGACGACGTCCACGCACGACAGGAAGTTGAACAAGCCTTAGTTGCTGGTTGTTGTTGGAGGCGAGCTGCTCAGCGCAGGGCCCAGGTAAGTGCTGGAGCATGACGTGTGGTGGCATGTTGTTAGCATGTGGCCCTTTCTGTGTTGGTTTGGTAAACAGCAGAGAACCGGACAGTGTCCAGTTCAACACATCAGGGACTCGTCTGTCTCTTCTGTCTCGCTCCCTCTCTTCAGTCTCGCTCCTTCTCTTCTGTCTCTTCTGTCTCGCTGACTCTCTTCTGTCTCTTCTGTCTCGTTGACTCTCTTCTGTCTCGCTGACTCTCTTCTGTCTCGCTGACTCTCTTCTGTCTCGCTGACTCTCTTCTGTCTCTTCTGTCTCGCTGACTCTCTTCTGTCTCGCTGACTCTCTTCTATCTCGCTGACTCTCTTCTGTCTCGCTCCTTCTCTTCTGTCTCGCTGACTCTCTTCTGTCTCTACTGTCTCGCTCCCTCTCTTCTGTCTCTTCTGTCTCTTCTGTCTCGCTGACTCTCGCTGACTCTCTTCTGTCTCTTCTGTCTCTCTTCCTCTCTTCTGTCTCTACTGTCTCACTCCCTCTCTTCTGTCTCTTCTGTCTCTCTTCCTCTCTTCTCTCTCTTCTGTCTCGCTCCCTCTCTTCTGTCTCGCTCCCTCTCCTCCTCAACGTGCACGTCCACATTTTAAATTGTGTTGGACGAGACGAGGCCCGATGTCTGACCTCAGCACGTCTCCTCCGTTTATTGGACATAAAAGGAAACGTTGCTCCGAGCGTCTGGAGTCCGTCCCCCAATCTTTATCTCGTCACGTCAACACTGTCCCATGTCAGCCAGGGTGAAGCCTCCACTCCCCCCCCCCCTCCCCATCTCCCCCCGGTCTGTAGGAAGCCAAAGCCCCCGTCACCCGGAGAGAGCCAGAGACACACACACACAGACACACACACACACACACACAGTTTCCTACACAAGGTCACATGTGTCAGACGTGTAGTGCTCCCCCTGGGGGTCTAACCCAATGTTGCGGCCACCACCACCAGGCCCTCGAGTCCCTGCTGCAGCTGAACGAGGCCCGAGCAGACTACGAGGAGTTGTGCATCCCCATGTGCATGCTGCCTGCCACCATTAGTAACAACGTGCCCGGCACCGACCTCAGCATCGGCGCCGACACGTCCCTCAACGCCATCGTGGAGGTAAGGTCCAGTGGAAGAGGTGAAACATGGCGGCTAGAAGTTTCCTGTGTTTATAGAATCACAAATAAACGAGTGAGCCACGTTTCTCCGGATCACGACTTGAGACGTTTGGCAGAACAACAAACTGGAAAAAATAACGTGATGACACAGAATCAGCAAAATGTGTTTGAGAGCTGGATTTTAATGAATCGTCTCAAACAATGTGTGTTCACAGCCGTTTCTGTAAAGAGTCTGTGAGCACACGCTTCTATATTTAAAGAAAGGAAAGATGCAGAACTCCAATGTGCATGTGCTCGTCTGTGAATACTGTTGTGTTGATGGATCTTTGAAACGTGCTCGTCTCCTCCGGCTCGTAGAGTTTGTGAGTTTGTCAGGTCTGGATTGGAAACTGTTTATACCACACTTCTAAACACATATTACTACTACACAAAAATATGAGAGTAATAAAAGGCTTTTGTTGTCACAGTATTAAATGTTTGACATCTGGTGCCTTTAATATTCCTCATGTGGATGTTACAGGTAAGATGAAGAGAACTTTGAACACTTTTAAAAGGACGTTTTTATTTAGCTTTCAAAATCCTGCATCAACAAAAATGATTCTCAGTTAAAATGTGATTCATTCAGATTGTAGGACGAAGGCTTCACCCTGTGCACGACTGAATGTTTGGTCTCCTCTTGTAGGAAAGTCACAGGTCATGATACCGGCTGCATGTTCGCTCCTCTGGTCAAGCAGAGCTGCAGCTGATCGTCATCTTGTCACATCACAGACACACAAAGTGATGACATGAGACAGATAGAAGCAGCAAATCTGCACATTTGGGAAACTGCAGCCTGTGGGTGTTCAGTTCTTCTCACTCGTGTGATTCATTAGCTTCAGCTCTACTGTCAAATCGTTTGCTGCTGCATGTTTTTCTTTGTGTTGCCTCTTCTATAACTGTGACCTCTGTGCATGTGGGAATCAGACGTGTGACCGCATCAAGCAGTCGGCCAGTGGCACCAAGCGGCGGGTTTTCATCATCGAGACCATGGGGGGCTACTGCGGCTACCTGGCCACTGTGGGGGGGCTGGCTGCCGGGGCGGACGCCGTCTACATCTACGAGGAACCGTTTGACATCCGGGACCTGCAGGTCAGAGACCAGTCGCTTTCTAAAAGGTTTTTATTTGAGCATCTCGTCGCCACGGAGTCAAAACCTCTGAACCTGTGAAGCTTCTCTCTGCTCGTCTTCTCCGTCGACTGACTCCTCACCACGCTCACCCTGACCTCAGTCTCCGGCGTGGGCAGGCGGCCCAGACTGGTTTATTAATAACCTCTGAGCTGCATCACTGAATGACTGACAGCTGTCATCAGATCAGGACGGTTAGACGAGTTCAAACTGGGGCTCGACTGCGTTTTATAAACTACAGACTTTAACTTGACTCTATCATTTAAGTTTTGTTGCATTTCTTTAAATTAGTAATTCGTTTTTAAATAAATTTAAAAAATATATATTTTAACATTAAACATAATAGATTGATATCATCTGAATAACGTGACAAAAATAACTGACATGACGACAAAGCATATTTATGTGAAAAAGTAAAAGTCTTTTTAAAATCTGAGTAAGAAATTTAAATAATAATGTATTGAATGGAGATAGACGGAGCCCAGTCAGACCTTTCTGTCGTGTTTGAGGGTTGTTGGCGCCCCCAGGTGGTCCGAACACCACCCTGCGTCTCTCCTTTCTGGGGAGGCGAGAGGCGAAGGTGTGATTTGGATCTGGAGCCTGCAGGTTGGAGGTCACTGTTCCACGCTCTGCTCTGTGTTTCCAGGCCAACGTGGAGCATCTGACGCAGAAGATGAAGACGAGCATCCAGAGGGGCTTAGTGATCAGGTGAGGATCCACTGGCTCTTTCCAGCTGCTGCTGTTTCTCCGGCGTCACCTCGAGTTTCTGACTGAGGGAAGAAACAGATGCAAAACTACTGAGATGTGTAATTTTGATGGTAATTTTCACTAATCGCACGAAACCAGTGAGTCTGAGAATCTGTTTGACATCAGATCGACCTTACAGATGTTAACTCGGGTCATGTGGTATGTGGCTATTTCTGTCCACTGCACCATCCTGCTGTTTTCCAGCAGGTCGGAGGAAATAGGACGAAAGTATTATAATTTGTACATTGTGTCTGAGCTGAGGTTCACATCTGCGTGATTTCATTATCACAAGATGCACGGCAGATACAGAGATTTAAAATAGTTAGTTCAAGAAGTACAAGGTAGTTTGGATCTGTCCAGGTTTTGAGATTCATCTGATTTCTGTCTCTCACCGCACTGAAAACAAAAAGTCATCACGAAGGAAGTTTCTTATGTCTGCAGCTTTCGTTTGACCTTGAGTGAACTGACCCCCTTTTCATGTCGTCGTTTCAGGAACGAGAACTGCAACGAGAACTTCACCACGGACTTCATCTACCAGCTGTACTCGGAGGAGGGTCGGGGCGTGTTCGACTGCAGGAAGAACATCCTGGGTCACATGCAGCAGGTCGGACGCACGCCAACAAACACACGCTTCACTGAACCAGCTCTGTTTGTTCATCTCCATCAATCTGCAGCGTGTTTCTGTATCTGCATGTTTTCTTAAGTTGCAGCGTGTTGAACTCTCTCAGCCTCTGTAGAAAACCTCCGTGTTTTCCTAACAACTGTGTCCCGAGAGGATCCGTTAATGAACCCTGGTCCTTTACTGGGTCGCGTAGAGCTCAAGTCTTTCCCAGCATGCACTGGGAGGGAGCTGTCCAAACACTGTGGATGTGTTTCAGCTGAGTCGTGATCAGTTGTCACTTGGACTCAAAAGATGAACTGATGAAATGTCACGGTGACATCATACGAATCTGATTTAGGCGGAACCTGCAGTGTGATAATTCTAGTTCATGTATTTATTTATTTACATACATCTACAATTATCTGTTTTAATAGTTTCAGAAGCCTTATTTCAAATATATAATATATATCCTTCTTTCCACAGGGAGGAGCTCCGTCTCCATTCGATAGAAACTTCGGCACCAAAGTTGCTGCTAAAGCGATGCAGTGGATCACACGGACGCTCAAGGACTCTTACAAAGGAGGTAAAGCAGAAGTCATCCCCCTTTACTTTGAAGAGGACGTTTAACTTGAGCTCTGGTTGCCTGTTTCTCTGGGTTCATCCGGGGGTTTTGTTCCCGTGCACACACGCGCTGGTTGTTAACGCTTGTTTCTCGATGCAGGACGAGTGTTTGCCAACTCGGAGGACACCGCCTGTCTGCTGGGGATGCGTCGCAGGGCGATGGTCTTTCAGCCCGTGTCCCAGCTCCGGGACGAGACCGACTTTGTGTAAGAGAGAAGAGTTTCGTGACTTTCTTCACTTAACCATCGGTTGTACGATACTTTCCCCGATGCATTGTGGGAAACAACGAGATGAGTCCACATGGCGAAGTCACGATACAGTGATCAGTGAATTCGGACTCAACCTTTGACACTTTCATATATTTTACAAACATGAGAACCTGTTTTGTTTCTAACATTGAACATCTTGGTAAAACAGAAAAATTTTATAGAAACATTAAACATTTAAGGCTCAACAATCAGAATAAAAACCCGTTTGTATTGTGTCCTTCCAGCCACAGGATCCCGAAGGAGCAGTGGTGGCTGAAGCTCCGTCCACTCATGAAAATCTTGGCCAAGTACAAGACGAGCTACGACGTGTCCGACTCCGGACAACTGGAACCCGTGACCCGGGTCCGGCCCAGAGAGAGCGACACCCCGGCCGCCATTTGAACAGATGCCGCCGCCGGCCAAGAGATTCACTCCGACGTGAAAACAGCTTCACAAAACCGTGATGGCTCCTCACACCAGGACTGATTGACAAATAAATTATGGTAGATTTTAAAAGGCGGATGATAATATTAAAAGGTTCAACGTGTGGTTCAGTCACCGCAGCTTTCAGACGGGGGTCGTCGATATTTTAGATTTTGACAGATTGGTCTTTCGGGAACAGAGCTTTTCACATAGTTTCAACAAGCGAGTCTTACCAACTTTGATTGGGGGATCTACAAAGTTAATATATACCTAAATATATATATATATATAAGCACTCCTCATTATGAACTGTAAAATTCATGTTCTGGTCCTGATGATGTAGCTTTATCTATTTATTTCTAAGACGCCAAAGCTGAGCGAACGTCCATGTTGCATAAAAACAGAAAGCTGGAGTCGGGTAATCGCGTTTTAAATGTCGCTTTTGTCGTTTTTATTTCCCACTGCACTTTGAGCCCCGTGATCAATGTAACTCCCCCGAAGCTGCTTATAAAAGAGAACGTGCCCGAGGATCAGACTCGCGGTCCGAGACCTGTTCGCAAAAACGTCAACCATTTGTCTTTTTTCCTTTTAAAACCTTTTAACCCACGTTGTTGGAAGTGAGGCAGAGAACTGTGGGAAACTGAGTTCAACGTTAACCTTTGTGCTCGCGGTGCTTGTGTGTCCTTGTCAGAGTAATAAATCATGTACTGTGTGGAAAGTTATGAGGTTGTGTTGTTTTTTTTAAAACCACAGAAACACGAACGTCATCATTTAAGTCGTGTTGACTCTGGAAATAACAAAATAACAAAGAGCCAACTCAGATTTTATATTCCAATATGATAATATTCATTTTCCAAAGGATATGTACAGAAGGGAATCTATTGAAGGAAAAGCAGGAATCTGAGGAACATATAAGAACAACAATCTTCAGCCTCCTCCTCCTCCTCCTCCTCCTCGTGTTGTGCGCTTCACTCTGTTTACAACCGTTTAAAATAATTCTCCACAGCACTTTTGAGTTCTCGGTACATCTGGTCACTGGAGGTTCAGTCAAGTCTTTAATTAATAAATATAGATTATTTTACAATCCACGAGGGATCTTTCTTAATCGTCTCATTCTCTGGGCCGAGGATGGAGACGCCACACGTCCTCTGACCGACGCTCAGATACCTGCAGGGAGACGAGACAAGGAAAACAATGCTTCACCTGTTCCTCCATCTTGAATAACAGACATTAAATCTACAAGTACAACAAAGACATATTTCAGTAGTACTACAAGGAATATATTTGACAGAATAAGATCTAAGGTTCTTGTTTATCTTTTACCTTTCGGCCACGTCCACCAAGTTTTTATGAGTGACAGCGAAGAGTCTTTCTCTGTGACTCTGCTTCATCTCGTCTGTGATGCCACTGAGGAAACGACCCGATCCTGCAACACACCGAACTACGATCAGATGCTAGGACCACAAATGGGATTTCAGAGTAGAGACTTAAGAATGTTAAATAAATGTCAGTTTAAAGAGACAAATTAGAGATTAAACCTTAAAGAGATTTAAATAAAATCAGATTTCATGGCACAGACTAAAAATCCGATAGTATATTATATCAGAAACTGGTTAAACCTCTATTAACACAGAAAACCTAGAGACAACCACCATGTAATGTGAAGTTAAATGAACCGTATCATACATTTGAACAGTTCCACACTATTTAGCAGAGCTCTCAAACGTGATGTGGATTAAAGAGTTCGATGCCGATGCTTCAGTTGATGAGTTGGAGTCTCACCTTTGCCCGCCGGGGCCACCGGGGCGTCCACAGCGGAGAAGATCGACAGCTTGGCCTCGTCGATGTCCTGCTGGGTGAACGGCCCCGACTTGGCCCAGTCGACACCTCTACGGAACGCAGACAGCGTCTGCACTGAGTTGGGGTCCCTGAGAGACGCACAAGACACACACTCAGGTCAATACACAATGTTTACACAACTCTATATGTGTGATGGAGATACGAAATGTGCTGCTTTACACACTATACACAATAACTGTGATCGGTTTGATGAACGTCTGCCCACCTGTACGAGTAAAAGGTGAACAGGCCGCCTCCTCCCATCCTGGCGCCGCCGCCGTAGGCTCCGCCTTTCTCTCGGATCTCCCCGTGGAGATATTTAGCCGTCATCATCCTCGCCAAGACACACAAACTGAGAAGGAGAACGGAAATAAAGTCAAGTCGAGAGCGCCAAACTTATATTGATGATTTTAAGTTCGAATTTTTGATTTAGTTGAGAAACGCTTGACCAGCAACAAGTCGATTTGATGAGCAGTTGTTGTGAAAGACGTTTTTTCTCAGGATGAATAGTTCCCATGGCGATGTTAATTTGAGCAGAAACATAAGTGGTGGTAATTTAATTCAGACAAAAGTCGCACAAACTGTGACTTTTATGGTGAAATCTCAGGATGAGCCTGGAAAACAAAAAGTGATTAAAGAATGAAAAGTGCAAGTACCTGGCGTAGTCCTCGTGGGCGAACGGCACCGTCCGGATAATCTCGCTCACAAAATTCACAGGAAACGGCATCTGGAAGAAGGTTTTCATCTGACACGGCTGGAAATTCTGCTCCTGTGGAAAAACAGAAGTTATTGAATCACGTGGAGATTTGACGACAGGCGTCTTTGAGAAAGAAGGTGCGTCAACATGTGTAGCGGTGTTTTCTTTACACCATCACAACACAAACTGGACCATGTTTGACATTTATAAGCAGGTTGTTATTTTACTGTATCGTCAGCATTGAACAGGAGGGGTTCAAGTTCAAGTTTGACTTTTTTACAACCAGAATGAATAAGGTTTAAGTCCTATTTCAGATATGAAACAATATCTGAGTCCCAGAAATATTTACACACGATAAGTTGATGAAGAAGAATAACCCTGGAAACTTCAAACTTCAAACATAGACAGTCGGTTTCACAGTCTCTGAGTTTGTTGAAGTTTTATAAACAGCATGTTAATATCTGGATCATTGAGACGGAATGACAACACAAGCAGACATTACAAACTATGCCTCCAAAACTTTTAAATAAACCTCAACATCATTTAGACTTTTTAGGGAGTTTTTAGACTTTTGTAAGACACCGTGGAAAACCCCACCAAACTACACTTTCTTTATTTCCTTCCAGCTGCAAAAACAACTTTCTATTTCCTGTGTTCTTGTAGAACATGCACACCTGACACTCAAGCAGCCTGTTTTATACTTTCTGAAATTAATAAACTTCATGTAACTTATCGTGACAGCTTTAAAATGGAAAAACAAGAAAAGGCTCAAGTGAACTTACACAGATAAGTTTCCTGCTTGGTCCGGATTCGTCGAGCGGGTCGAGTGGCCTCTGTGTTGGAGGAACAACATCGAATCAATCCAGGGAACAAGTTAAAAGAGGTTTTCATTTGTTGAGGTGTATCTTCACCCCGGTGTGTGCCGACACTTTGCCGACACTTTACCTCAAATATGTTCGCTCTGGCAGGTTTGCGTTGTTTCCTGTTTATAGCGACGTCCCGGATGAAGCTCTCCAGCTGTGCTGCTGTGTCAGACAGTTTCTGCGGAGTTGTGTTGACTGCACATCTGTAAGGAAGACACAGTTGGATTTCCTTTGGTGAGGAGAGGAAGCGGCAATTACAGAATCAAACATGAGGAAAACCCCCTCCCAGCAGAGATCATACGAACCCACCTCATGTTGTCGGGGTTGAGCAGATGCTTTTTGATTCTGGGTAATGTTCTGATAACTGGGGTGAGGTCTGACATCTCGGCAATCCTCTTCATAAACTTCACCTAATTTTCAAAAAACCAAAACACAGGGTCTCAGATCTGCCGACACAGGGACGTCCACACACCTCATCTCCTCTTGAGCTGATCGGTACCTGTTCCATTCCCCCGAAGGTCTCCTGGAGGTCTCCGGCTGGGGTCAGGTGACGGCCGGCACGGGTCATCGCGTACATGTGCCCAGAGTTCGAGATCCCATTGGCCAGTTCCTGTGCTGCCCTCATCACCAGCACTCTCAGGCGCTCCTCGTCATCAAAGTGGGGACTGAAGGGATGAAGATACAGTTTCTACCGCGGGTTCTCTGCATCTCACAATGTCGACAATACGATTTATGTTGAAAATCAGCCACTAACGGTGTATATGAAGTGGAAAGGACGCGTGTCTCGCTGCCGGAGGTCGTACCTGTTGAAGATGTCGCTCCACAGCTGGAACATGTGGGGGAGGTTCCTCTCCAGGCAGGAGGAGAACAGCAGGACGCCCTGGAACCGAGAGAACAGCTGAAGCATTAAATCATCTCCAGGCAGGTTTCTTCTTTTCAAGACAGAGACGTCCATACCTTTACTTTTACTAACGAGATTATTACTGGTTTAAGAAAACATGACCACATAACACAGACTCCAGCTGCTGTGGCTTCCTGTTTGTTTTCACATTGATTTAAAGATTTAATTGCTGACTTTTAAAAGGCAACAAAGGTCCTATGTATGTGAAGGATTTACTGCCCCCCCCCCCACTGAGCCTGAGCACCATCTCAGATCAGCTGATTTTGGCCTTCTGCTTGTTCCCAGAGTCCGGTTGTTGACTTAAAGCTTTTTGTGCCTTTGCACGACGGCCCCCCCGACCCCTGGAATGACTAAACTGCTGAGATTTAATACGTCCAACATCTGTTTCTGCTTTTAAATGTTTCTATTTTAATTCAGTTCTTGTTGTTTTATCCTTTTGTAAAGCTCTTTGCAATGTTGTTGAGAAAAGTGCTACACAAATACAGCGTATTTCTATTTTTTCATGGAGGAACAGCGCTTTAGTTTATCCCAGCATGCACTGGGCCAACACAAATATTATAATATACATTTTCTGATTCGGAAACCTCTGCACTGCCGCACCATGCATCCTCCAGAGGAACAGCGCTCTGCCCACAGGAAGGACTTCAGTCACAGAGTTGGCACTGACCTGCTCGTACATGTCCAGCTGCGTGGAGTCAGGGACGACCTGGGTGGAGACGGACATGCCTCCGGTCCTCAGCTCCATCTGCTGGGCCTGTTGCCTGTAGTCCAGATCTCCGGAGCCCATCCTGCGGAAAAACAGAGGCACAGTGATGAATATGAGTTTGTTAACCCAGAGAAACCCTCCCTGACCCCCGGCGGTGCAGCCTCACGTTGTTCCGGTCTCCGTCAGACGGACTCACCTGGTGATAACGCTGCAGAAGAGCGGGACATAAAGCCTGAGGTCCTCCGGCAGCGTGTTGAGACTGCACATGGCTCTGAAGTAAACCAAACCGTTGGTGGGCTGCTCACAGAACTGAACCGGCACTCCTCCTGAAGACAGAAACCACAGCGCTGCAATTACTGTGCAAGTGGGATGTGAAGTGTAACGTGGTGGACGCCGTGCCGTACCTGCAGAGCCCATCTGAACAGCGGTGGGGCTGATCTTCGGCTCGATGTCACACACTTTGAGTGCCGGCAAACAGGAGACGTCCTGGGTTGTACTCTGAGCAGCCAGCAGTTCCAGACCTTTCCAGGAGGATACATGAATGTTATGGAGAGTTTTATGTTTTGTAAAAGGAAAGCACATTCCCACACGGATCATCGGTGAAATCATCGTTACCTTTCTCATAGATCTCCTTCCGGTCGCTGTCGGACAGAGCCTGGATCTTCCTCTGGAGCTTCTCCTCCTCAGCCTTGGCCTGTTTCTCCAGGTAGGCTTCATCTGGGCTCATGGACAGGGTCAGTCTGTGTGTGTTCTCCTGCAGGGAGTTCAAGGAGAGCAGAACGCGAATGAGCATGAAGCTTGAGGGGAAATCGTTCACCTCAAATATAATGTGTTTAAAATGAAATGGTTTCATTCACCTTGAAGTAGTGTTTGACTTTGTCCTGCAGAAAGCGAGGGTTTTCCACCAGGGCTTGTTTGAACTTGGCAACGCTGGCGCTGATCTGCAGCAGCTGCACCGGGTCACCGTTATGGTTCCACGCCGACGCTATGTACTAGGAACACAAACAAAATGTCCAGGGTGAGGAAACGGCTCTGAAAAACAACACTGAAATGATGTGCTACCTTGATTTACTCTTGTTTCCTGTATTTCAGGGACATATTCCAAAGAGGACAATGACACGTTGTCCACTAAGGCTCATACGTAATTCATTTTGAATATTGTTATAGTTAGTCTAACTGATAAAATGCACCTTTTGAAACACTGACTCAGATGCTCAGAGAACACACACTAACCTTGACAGTGTTTTAACGCACCGACCACGTGGAGGTTTCTAAATACACGCAGGGTCCTTGAGGTTGTGAAAACAAAATGCGATGAGGTGTTAAGAGATAAGCAGCGGCCAACTCACCGAAGCTAAGGACAGACCGAAGTTGGTGGACTGGTGTTTCATTTGGATCTCGATCTTGTGGAGGAGCGCCTCGATTCTTTCCTCCACGAAGCCGTTCCTGTGATGGACGATAGGAGGAAATGTGTGGAAATCTATTTCTGCTTTCTTTCATGAAACAGGCTGGACTTAGTTCAACATGTAGGTCGAACAGATCTCGTTTTAAACCATTTAAATGCCTTTAGTATCATGAAATGGTCCCATCCCCTCATTTTGTCTCCCTGACAAAGACGACTGGGACTGTGGGACTTACTGGATAATGTCGTCCATGGTTTGGCTGATGATTTGTTTCACCCTCTCCGTGTCCTCCTCAGCCATTCCCTGCAGACCGATGCTGAACGACGCTTCCTTGGTGCTGCCGTCGTATCTGTGGAGAGGAGCTTTTCGTTTCAGCCGTCGTCAAACACACACATTTAACCTGTTTCTTGGTTTAAAACACATGAGCTGGATCAGCAGGTGCAGAGATGTGTGTTTCGATCTAGATCTTTAAGTCTTTTTTAAAGGAACTAGAAGCTTCCTGGTAAAATCCATTTATAACTAATCCAAACTTGGGATGACAGCCCCCGTACACACCCTACAACAGAGGAGAAGTCGGTTCCTATCTTGGGTTCGATCAGAGCTTTGTAGAAGGGAGAGTTTGGCCCGGAGATCATCAGCTCGGACAGCAGACTGAGAGTGAATCCCTCAAACGTGTTGGTGATGCTGGTTAGAGACAAAAAAAAAACTGAATTAGAGATCAACTGACGCTGAACATGAAGATCAGCAGCAGCATGAGAAGAAAAATCTCCTCAACGCTGCTCTGCTTCAAAATGTCTGAGCAGGAAAACAGGAGGGAGGAAGTGGACTTACTCTCCCAGCAGGTAGCTCACACACAGCGAGTTCTGCCGGGCGGGATCTGGCGCCAGAGCATCAGGGCTGCAGGTCACGTGGTCCTCTCTCTGAGGACGAGAGAAACTCACGGTGACTCCTCGACCGGAAGACGTGCAGCTCGGAGTCGACTCGAGACGAGACGCTTTGAGTGCAGTTTGAAGTTCGACAGACTGACGTTAAATAAACAGAAACATGTGAGATCTGTGCACTTACAGGGCTGCTCCAGTGAGGCTGGGGGGGGACGTCCGTGTTCGGCTCGATGCGTTGGAACTTGGACAGAGCTTCCTCTTCGATCTGCTGCAGATGCTGCTCCAGAGGCAAATCTCCATAAGTGAAGAACCTGATGGAAGAGATGTTTGTTTTAATTCTTCTTTAAAAGTAAATGTGGTTTTTTGAGTGTGTTTTTATTAGAAAAAATGCAACTTTCGCAGTAGATAACGTTTTTTTCCAGTCGGCCCCCTGCTAAAGGAAACTTCACAGCGACCGAGGGTTCGCTAAGACACGTGAAACTGGAAGAACACAAATATCTCAGGATCTCAAGAGGAGCCGAACATGTAGAAGACGCCAACAACTGAGAAAGACAATGAGATTCTAGATTTCAGGGATAAGGGCCGACGCCGGAGTCAACGTGCTGTAAACAAAACCACTAAATTTCCACGTAAATTGGAATTTATGCGTTCCTCATATTGAAATGGCAAAGTCAGCGTCAGTGTGTGTGTGTGTGTGTGTGTGTGTGTGTGTGTGTGTGTGTGTGTGTGTGTGTGTGTGTGCGCCTCCCTCTACCTGGCGTTGCTGGGGTGGTAGTGCGTGGCGTGGAACTGTTTGAGCTGCTCCCAGGTGAGGTCGGGGATGACCAGCGGTTCTCCCCCCGACACCACAGAGTAGGTGTGGTCTGGATACAGCTTGTTCTGAAGGTGCTGGGCGTACACACTCTCGTTGTCCGACTGTAACACAACAGTCAGAGTGGATGTTTGTGTTATAATCACGTTGTCAACAACAGATTCATGATTTATCCAAGGAATGCGTTCGTAGATATACAAAAGAATAAACATAACGCAGGGTTCACAAACACTAGAGACTTACAAACACGCCCTTCATCTCATTGAACACCACTCCTTTAAACACCAGAGGGGATCTGGGATCTGTGGGGTCTTCGTTCTCCAGCCTCCAGCCCTCCTGCCTGGAAACACCAGAACATACACAACCCCATCGATATGACTGCGACACACACCTCTTCATACGTGTCAGGATAGTAGAATTGTACTGTGTTTGAGTTCAGTGTTCACTAAAAGCACGTTACTGCTGTTAAATATGAGTAAAGATACTTGGTGAACAGTCAAACTCACCAGAAGTCCTGCTCCCGTAAACAAGGGAAGAAGACAGCGTCCAGATAGACGGACAGAAGGTTCTGGAAGTCCTTTCCATTCTGGGTTGAGAACGGATACATGGTGTAGTCACTGGCTGCTCGGGGACACACAAAAGAAACACATCAGCATCTTCAGCAACGTATATAAACTTCATTTGGACTTATTTGATTTATTTTCTACAGCAGCCGACAGGAACGGATTTCGATTCTCTGTACCTGTGAAGGCGTTCATGAAGGTGGACAGAGACCTGTTGAGCATCTTGAAGAAAGGGTCTCTGCAGGGATACTTCTCAGATCCACACAGCACCGTGTGCTCCAGGATGTGGGGGACGCCCGTGCTGTCCATGGGGGTCGTCCTGAGCTGGACGCTGAAGAGGTTGTTGGAGTCGTCTCTGGCTGCATGAAGGTACTGAGCTCCGGTTTTGTCATGAGTCAGCTTCACCGCCGTGAGGAACAAGTCGGGGACCGGGGCGACCTGGAAGACAATAGAATCCACCTCAATCACCCGTTTTAGAAACATATCAGGAGATAGTTTCGTTAAGGATCCACGTTCTATAACGAGGAAAGAAGGTCAATTCGAAAAAAGACCAAATCAATTTCCCGTGTGCTCTTCTGTCTGTGGCCTCTCACTGACCTCCCTGACTGTGAATCCGTGGATCTTCTGTCCTGCTCGGTACTGAAGAGCTCTCTCTGCCGAAGTGCTCTTGAGCCTCCAAGCACTCTGCTGTCCTCCACGGAGACTGTCGGGGGAACACAGAACCATTCCACCAAATATAAATATAATGAAATATGAAATATGATTCCCATGGTCCAGTGTCACAAACATCTGGTTCTGTCCTCTAATGGAATCAGTCAGGAAACTGAGTACAAATATATAAACATACATATATATATATTCACTCACACGTATATGTACAAACATGCATATATAAACATATATACAGATATGTATGTATGTATATTTGTATATACACACAAACATATGTACAAATATATGTGTGCCTGTATGTATATACATAAATTAATATGTATATACATGTATTTGTGTATGTAAACTCACAGTAAAAATGTACATACATGTACACACATATATATATATATCACACACACACGTTGTCCTGACAGTGTCACACACACACACTGTCCTGACAGTGTCACACACACACACACACACACACACACACACGTTGTCCTGACAGTGTCTCACTCACACACACACACACACACACACGTTGTCCTGACAGTGTCTCTCTCTCTCTCTCTCTCACACACACACACACACACACACACACACACACACACACACACACACACACACACACACACACACACCGCAGGTTCCGGAGGTTGCGCAGCATCGCCTTCGTCTGTCGGAACATCTTCACCGGTGAGATTAGAAACCACCGTCTGCTCCACTCAGGCTGACTCCGGTGTCATCGGTGAGGCTCCTTTACTCCAGAACCACAGACACGTCGGTTGTGTACCGTCAAAATGAAAAGTCCGTAGCAGCTGCGCCGGAAACAGATCGTAAAGTTATTTCCTGCTGGTTTAGTTTATCCAGCGGCGATGATGATCTACACATGTCCTGAGCAGGGGTCAGCACCCGGAAGTGAAACCGGCACCTCGAAGCACTCCTGTTTCTGATTGGTCGACCCGGGAGGAAGAACTCATTTGATTGGCTTAAAGCAAATATAACATTCAGGGATTGTTCTATTTGTTAATTTTAAATTTAAAATCAACACCATCTCCTGTGAGATCTGAACTTTACCTTTAACTTCGAATGATTCGTTTATTGATTGAAAACAATCGGATTATATTTTGCTTTACCTTCATTTTAAGTGTGCTTCAGTCTTTCCTCCTGCAGGGGGCGCTGTAGGATCACGTTTAGTCCACTTCACCCCCATGAGTCAAAAGTCAAAATACAGTCAGACACAGACAGTAATACTTTTCAGATGGTCTTATTATTATTAAATATATTTTATATACATATATATCATTGTTTCTCTCTATTCAGCGTGTGGTCGTCTGGTCCCATTCAAATGAATTTAGGGGTGTGCACCTTTTTAATACAATGTCAGGTCTGGAAACTGGATCTGGACTCAGGGAATTAAGCAGGTTTATGGCGTCAGTTGATATTTTTGCTGATATTTATTTTCTGCAGAACCTGGTGGACGGATGGAGACACGGACCGAGAGAGAAGCCGTTGGATTCTTCACCACCGATCTGGACCAAGGGGGCAGATGTTTGTCACTTTCTTCAGGTATAACCAGACGAATGGTTTAATCTGGTGAGGTTTGACTGAACGGGCCTGGGAGGAGGAGGCGTGTGTGCTCGGCCTCCAGTTGTTGTTTCAGCCTCACACGTGTGTGTGTGTGTGTACAAACTCAAAAAGCCGTTATCGTACAGCGCCTGGTCGAACCGTCAAGTCAAATGGAACAGTTCAGGAGTATCTTACATGGCTTTGTACACATCCTGTTGGACTAAGGGTCACAGAGTTTGAACAAAGCTCCGCCTCCATCAGCTCGCGCCTGTGCCTTCGGCTGTTGAGTCTGGCAGGGTGTGAAATTATGAGATCAAAGCACTGACCTGAAATCAGCCGGTTAATTTGTTTTATTACAGGAGGAGGTGGTTGGAATAATCTGTGTACATTAGGCGTGCTCTCTTTTAGGGCCCCCCCCCCCCCCCCCCCCCCCCCCCCCCCCTCCTGTGCAGAGACTAAATCCTTTTTCAACAGTGGTACTGAAGGTAAAAGCTGCAGCCTCCTCCGTGACCCTTGGAGATTATTACAGAAAGGAGGATCTATTTACTACAAACCCACCACGGTGCCATTTGGACTCATCCAGCACAATGTGAGACTTCTTTCCTTCGTGCTGAACCCACCGTGCCTGCACTGACAGCAGCAGCAGCGGACCGCCTTTCTGTTTTCCAAAGTCTTTTGAGGCACCCACGGTCGTCCCTTGTGTTTCCGCTGACAGCATGTGGGAGATTTTCCAGCAGCCTGAATAGGAGGCCTTGGCGAAGGAGGCAGGAGGCAGGAGGGTTTCTGACGGAGCAGCGGTGTCCTCCAACGTGGTAGCGGGCTCCAGTCGGCCTCTGCACGTTCATTATCAGCCAAGAAACCTTGATCACACAAAGTGGAGCGAGGCAAACACGTGACGGGGGAAAATAATTCATCTTGAAAATCTGATTCTCGTGAAAAGCAACATGTGGCCATGAAGTGATGTAATTTGGTTTCATGGATGTTTTAAGTGACATTAAAACAGTGATTTCATAATGTCACTATTTCATAGTTTCACATGATCCTGTTTTCATGGTGGGGATTTATATATTTCAAAGTTAAAGACAGAAAAGAAGCATCAGCCTGAATCGTGCCTCGTTAATTTGGAGTGATCAATCAGAAGTATAAAAGTATGTGATCTCAGGGGAATAAAAACTCTTGAGTTTTATTCCCACATGTTTGCTACAGCATGAGCTCATCGTTGTTTACCAGGAAGGAAAGGGCTGACGTAGAAATCACATTTTCTTTTTGTGTTTACTACGTGATAAAAAATAAAAGTACCCTCATCAATTACACAGGAAAATCGAATAAAAACATGGTCACAAAATGAAAACCCCCCACAGGTAAAACACAAAGTTTTGCAATTTATTCATATATGGGATTATACTGTAGTGTGGAAAATTAGCAAACAAGCTGACACAGAGTTTTTTAATTTCATGGTGACTTTAAGGTCAACTGAAGGATTACATACGCCTCTATAGGGTTGAGCAAACTCTCCTTCTGCTCTTAAAGCCCTTATTTGAATAAAGTAATGAATGCATGATGGTCAAGTTATAGTTAAAGACAGTTTTGTTTCCATGAAAAGTTGATATTTTCACATTTGACGATGTGGCTGGGTACAACACAGCTTCAAATGTAAATGGAAAGGAAATATACTTTTACAGCATATTTTAGATGATGGAAATATAAAATCCCTCCATGTATCCAGTACTGTATGCAGTGCAGTCAGAGGTGTGAGTGACTGGTGGCGTGTTGGTGTTGATGTGCTCTTTCCTTCAGGTAATCCACAGGATTTTATAAAGGTCTGGACTGTCCAGACGCCGATTCATCCAGCTTAAGCTATCCATCAGTGTCAGAGGGAAAACAAAACCTCTGCTTCCCCACTCGACGTGTTACCCAGCGACAGTCTGTGAAGGTTTCTTCCTGCAGCAACAACCTGCTCCATATTCTCATTTTTCATATACGGGGGAAATAATCCAGTTCACAGAGGCTGGGTTAGTTCCAAAGAAAGGAAATCATTGTGGAAAGCACTTTCTTTTTCTGACGTGACAAAGCCAGGTTCATTAAGATCGTCTAGTGCCCTGCACCAAGCTCCGGTCCCGACCACCTCCAACCATGCTGAGATGAACTGGGTGCAGACCTGAGGTCAGTGCTGAACCTCACTAATGCTCATCTGGCTGAATGGAAGAAAGATCCCTGCAGCCATGTTCTCAAATCTGACTACAACCAGGAGAACGGAGGCTGCTTGAGCCACGGATCAACCCCCATGGTTTGGGATGTTCTTTGGACAACGTCAGCAGTTACGTGGGTGAAGGAGAATAACCACAAGAGAAAGCTCTTGCTATACCAGACTCCTGCTGCCTTGCTCCCTGCCACGCTGTCCAGTGCCGAGCAGCCATCGCCAACACCTGCACCAACAACTGCTGATATGATTGGCTGCAAAGGATAAATTGGAAATAAATCAATAATCATGACATTACTATCTTTGTTTGACAGGATGATTTCGGCAGTAACCGCCCTCAGTGCACACCATGCACCGCACTGCACCTCCTGCTGTATCAGCACTAAGGTTTATCACACTACGCCCTCACCACGGCTTTATCACTCCCTTCACAAAGGGCAAATAAAGGTTGGGTATTTGATAAAATAAATTATCACGGGCTGTTTACCTTTAGCCTGGTCCATCTGTGGAAGGCAGAGCTTCCTCCCTCGGCCGCCGGCAGCACCGTCTCCTGCACCGGGTCACAGGAGGGAGCTGCTGCAGATGTTTGTGTATGAAATCTGGTGTTGTACCCAATTTAAAGAGCTGTAATTTTGAGATATTGAACAATAATCTACCGACATTTTAGTCTCCCTGAAATTGGCTGATTTGGGAAAATGTGCTTTGGAATCAAGCTGCTTCCAGACTGTAATAACAGGATTGTGTATTAAAGGACGAAGTTATCAGTGCAAAAACAATGAGGCAGAAAAACAATGACACACAATTGAAATGTTCAGCCGGATGTCCTCACTCGGGATCTGTGTCCTCGTCACAGGTGTTTAAACAGGTAGATATCCTGTACATGCAGAAGAGCTCAGATTCTGTGTCTGGACACGTGTTGTGATAAAAGAAAGGACGGAGTCTAATTAATACCAATAGAGCTTCTCTCAGGATACAAGTCCCACAGGGCTCTTTGCTCGGCCACTCGCCGATCTGACACGCCTTTGCTCTTTTTGCACCGAAATGTCAATTTCTCCCCAGACCTTTTCATTAGTGCACATTTGAGATGGATAGTCGGCCCCGGGTCTGCACTCCCATCCCATCCACTTTGCTCCTCACCTCTGGGGCCAATTAGGGCACTGGAGCGGAAAATAAATGAAACGCGGTGGCAAAACAGCGTTTACTTCAAAACCTCGCGCCTAATTTGAAGATCTCTCCCTCTGATCTGAAGTCGAATTAGCCGGGTGATATTCCTTTTGATCTGGCAGGTTTTTGCATTTGTGGCCAGTTTATTGAGCGGAGACTCCAGAGGAACACTGAGCGTTAAGTGTGTGGACACACTGGGTGCACACACAGACAGACACACACACAGACACACACACACACCTACAAACACACGAGGAAAGCTCGTGTGCAGTGTTACACAGAAACATAAAGCTTTATCTTGTCCACTCCCTTTGTTAAAGCACAGGAAAAGTCAATGCCCCATGCAGACAATTACACACCCAGCGCATGTAGAGACATTTACACGTGTGTGTGTGTGACGACCCTCATTAACATTAGCCCCGAATTCTCAGCATGACAGACACAACTACCTGCCCAACCAGATCATTTACCAGATTCTTAAAAGTTCATTCTGGGTCATTAAAAGCACCATTTCTATCAGTAATGATCTCACGGGTTGTTAAATAGCTCCAGGTCATCAGACGCTCTCTTCACTGCGTGGAGGGCGTTCTACTTTCTGGTGTGCACACTTTATTTTTTTGAACAGGTTACTTATCTCTCGGTTTCTTGCAAGAAAGTAAGAAGTAAGAAGCATCCTCCCAAAATCTCTTTTCAACAGCATTTACTCAGACATGCGAAGAAGGCTTGAAGGATGATCCTGAAAACCTTTCGCGTGCACCTTTGATTTCCGTTTTGATTCCACAGTAGCTGTTGGGTTTTAAAGCTGATCATTTAAGTTCGTGCCTGACCTTGGAAACAGGAGTTTGACGAACAATTCGTAACTCAGGGTTCGCTCACTAGCGCTCAGTTAAATCCTGTGGAAGTAGATTGAGTGTTTGACACTAATCTGGACGAATCGTCTAGACGGGTCACCTGGACGGACACCGGCCCTCGTCCCTCAGAGACAGATCTGGAAACAGCCTCCGCCTCGGCTGCCTTTCATTTTCTGCATTTTCGAGTACACACACACACACAACCACACACACACACACTGTTGCCATCTGAGCAGCGGTGAACCACACACTGTGTCTACGTGGAAAGGGAAATCAATAACAAGTGAGGCCACTGGGTTCAAAACATTATTGGCTGTGAATTCTCTTGTTCAGGTGTTGTGGCTTTGGTCTATTGAGCTGCTTGCCGGCTGCTAATGGCCCCGGAGTGTGTGCACGTGCTGCCACCGGGCGCGTTCCGAATGGGATTGATTCCCGTTCTTGTGCCCGGAATATCTGAACACAGTGTTTTGCTTTTTATGATCCCAATTAGAACTCATTAGAAACCTAAACACTGTGAGCAATGTCCCAAAGACTAAATCAGTTAGGGCTCATCTACGCTGCCTTTACGCACAGAAAGAGACGAGTCAGTTGAAAACGATGTAACCGTCCTGTCCTGTACGCCGGCGTGGTCGTTACACAACACTTGTGGTGATTTTACAGAACTGACGGAACCAAGAGGAGATGCAACATAAAACTTCTCCTTTAATACTTTGCATAAAATTAAGTGAATAAGCTGAAATGGAAAGAACGGTTGAAATAAGGAGTCTAATTTCTGCATGAATTCTATCTGTTCGTCCATCCATCCATCCACATGACATTTTCTCTGAGGTCTGGGGAATAAATGAAGGCTCATATCGTTCTCTACGACTTCAGTGTGTGCTCAGTTTTTTTTTTCCTTCCTGTTTGAGGAGACTTCCCAGCAGCCTCGGCTGTGACCTCTGGAGAGGACGGATAATAACTTCACTGCAATGAATGTTCAAAGTTAGTTTGCCCTCCACCCACCAGCTATATCTCCAATTTCTGCGTTCGCTTTCAAGCTCGCGCTCTCCCACTTCCTCAGACTCTCTCTCTCTCTCTCTCTCTCTCTCTCTCTCTCTCTCTCTCTCTCTCACACACACACACACTGGGTCTATCTCTACATCTCTATCCGTGCACATTCACTCTCAGTACATGTGATTCAGCCTGTTCCTATACAGGAGTTTTTATATATTATTCTGCAGGTATGACGAAAAAACAGAAAGGTAAATCATAAAAAAAGTGGTTTATCCAACATATTCACCTCGTTTACGATTGTTTGACATAATCTCAGTTCAACCAAATCCACGGGAATGTGGACTTATGTCAGTTTTGAGTTAGAGACGCGACAGTTGTTCTAATTTCAAGCGAATGTATCTAAAAACCTGGGGGACGAACGTGCGTCTTCTGCGGTTGTGAAATTTGTGACAATCATCCCCCAAGTCAGCATCTGCCTGTTTCTTTAAGCCTCTTTAAACTCGCTGCTTCACATCTACTTTGACATGTTTGTTGTAAGATCCGGCCTCGGACTCGGATCGTGTTTGTTTCCGGGAGCAGCAGCAGCAGCCGAAAAGAAGAAATCTTAGTTTAATCCGACGTGTCAGCACCAGACAGAACAGACGAGGTCGGTTGTTAGTGAAGACAGTGGAACGTCCAGTAACGTTGAACATCTCTTCTTCTATGTCCACCAGATTGTTTGGATTATTTCATTTTTTCTATTTCACCATATTGGGCCGACACAGACATTCGTGGGAACCAGAGGAGCTGAGTCATAGAATCACTTCCACTTCCTCACTTCCAATTGTTCTTCAAAGCAAAGACACAGCATCGGTTTTGTTTCTGCAATGATTCCTATGGAGCTTGAGCTTTTATTTTTGAAAAGTTGTAGAAGACTGGCGTCGGTTGATCAACAGACTGTGAATCATTCAACTCTTATATTAAACTGCACACGTGATCGGTAACAGGGCAAATTCAGTTTCAGTTTATGAAAATCACAAAAATCTTTACTGCGGATGAACCAGGGAGGATGTGAATAAAAAGTGACAGCGTATCGTATTGTTTGAGGACGACGCGCTAACGACGAGGAATAATTCCGAAGTATCAACACGGGAGAACACAACGTGACAAACAGGCAGCGACTTAGTGCTTCAGCCTCCGTACGTACAGTAGATCTATATTTAGATGTATATTTCCTTTTCATTTCTCTTTGTTCTGCTGCAGGTTTTTTTAGACGGGACGAACACTTTGAACACGCATTTATTATTATTATTTCATCCAAGACGTCGTCCGTCGTCAGCGTCAGACTCCGAACGCACACGGGTGTGAACGTTCGCTTTGAAACCTGTGAACTGTTGTTGTTCTTCTCCTGTTTGTTAAAACGTAACCTACATCCTGCACTTGGCAGATTTCTCTCCTCAGAACAACTGTCAGGCGGATGAAGTCAGCGACTGGAGTCCAGGTGCGTGAGGCAGGTGCAGACTGACAGGTGTCGGCAGCGTCTCCACCTGCTGCAGCCTCCCTGTAACCTTGCTGAATATTTCATATCTGCCAATATGTTTCCGTGTCACACTTTTGAAGTCGTGGCGTCGAATTTCACAGGGGTGACATCTTTCGGCGGATTGTTTTTTTTTTCTTTTATTGTTTTGCGACGCCTCCCCCCCCCCCCACCTCCCCAACACAACAATGTCAATTTAGCATGCCTTGCTCATCAAAAGCCACCTTGTCTGCCAGCTGCTGAACACAAACCTCCTCTTTCTGAGCCTGGCTGTTGTCATACGTTTAAATTATTCATCCCCAATTTTAATAGACAGGAATATGATTATATAGTTTGACAATGAAGAGGAGGGGGGGGCAGAGGACGTGTGGTGGTGGTGGTGGTGGTGGTGGTGGGGGGGGATCCTCCAAAATTCATTTCAAACATTCATGCATATTTAATGGGGTGGGTGCCAAGACTTCACACAGCAGCATAATCCCAATATGCGGCAAGTCGTTATCGCTGTCATAGGCAATATGCAATAATTCTGCCACAGTGCACCTCTATGGAGAACCCAACTGGTGTTCAGCCGCCAAGAGAGGAAGAAAACACGGCTTCAGAAGTCAAAACCCACTGCAACCACACACACACACACACACACACACACACACACACACACACACATTTGGATTCCTTCACTCTACTCGACAGCACTCCTGTCCTCTCTGTTGCCATCTCTGCTTTCTGATGGGAGTAAATGGTTGACGCGTGGGTGAGGCGTCCCATCCGCCAGCATCAACCCCCCCCCCCCCCTCCCAGCCTCTCGACAACCCCCAGCACTTCAGAGAGGGGTAACGCACAAAGCCCACATGAGGTTTCACTCTTTTTTTCCCAAACTCTCGAGACTTTATCTCAGAAGAGAAATATTCATCAAATGACGCAATGGTAAATGCAGAAACATTTCCTCTCTCGCACTCTTTGTGTGTGTGTGTGTGTGTGTCTTTCCCCCGGTGGAAACTTTTAATTGCACGCTCTCTGGTGTTCCCCGGATTGTGGAGAATATGTGAGAGGAAGTGTCTTCAGCGTCCCGGGAAGACACGTGAGCCAACAACCAACAACACCCTGGAACTGAAGCAGCTGAACGGAACTCAGCCGTCTTCTGATTGTATTATTTACGCCTGTGCTTTGCTTCTGTGACGGGTCGAAATGTCCGCAGTGAAAAACAAGGCATAAATGGTCGAAGTGCCAGGAGAGCTGTTAAAATACATATGAGGATAGGGTGGGGGGTGGGAGGGGGGAGGGTGGGGGGGTGTTGATGCTGATAGGGAGGTGAAGTGTGTGTGTGGGGGGGTGGTGATGATGGAAACCCTCATGGGCTTTCCTCAGTGGGGCAACAAAAAGAGAGAGAGATTGCCATTTAAAAGAAAGAGTGGACAGCAAACAGATGTGGGCCACAACAAAACGGATGTGAGCCTGAAGTGGCCCAAACATTTCAAACATGGGCCTTTTTCTGGCAAACATGCGGTGCTCTGGAGACCCACGTGGACAAAACAGATGCACGCCACCTTCGGCACCTGTGGCTCACCTGTGGCAAACAGGAGCAGATGACGGGGGAGGGGGAAATCGAACACTCGTTTTATATTCATTAACACCTCAATACGAGCATCTCCTGAAGTGTGTGTGTGTGTGTCGTCACGTGCTGTCGTATGAGATCATGGTGCTGGGGGTCTCCTTGCCACTTAGCTCATAGATCATTCATTAGCCTGGTTCAGTCAGCACGCAGGTTAGCGAGTTTATATATAGAGATCACACCTGTGAGAATTTTCTTCTGCTGCAGCAAACAGTGGAAGATGAAGTGGATCGTGAGTTCGACCAGCGACGGCGAAACGCAACAGAAAGAGAAGAAGAGCGGCGGGAGAAGGTCATCGCAGTCCCGCCCCCACACCGTTTGATTGACAGATGATCTGTGGGAAGGGAGGCCAGAAGAGCGAGTGTCGAGCGACGAGCCAGGAAACGTCACTTTTATTTCCTTCAATGAATTCTGTCACACTGACGGACAACACAATGCAGAACACACAACACAATGCAGAACACACAACACAATACAGAACACACAACACAATACAGAACACACAACACAATACAGAACACACAACACAATGCAGAACACACAACACAATACAGAACACACAACACAATACAGAACACACAACACAATGCAGAACACACAACACAATACAGAACACACAACACAATACAGAACACACGACACAATACAGAACACACAACACAATGCAGAACACACGACACAATACAGAACACACGACACAATACAGAACACACAACACAATACAGACACATATTCAAAATATTGCTGAGATGCATCAAAGGATGAGATGATTTAAAAAATATGTTGATAATAAAAATAGAAAATAATTATGACCAACTACTGTCACCATTGTAGAAAATTGCCCAAAACAGGCAGCAGTCGCAGAGTGAAAACCTTTATACTTGAAATTGACATTATTTAAAATGTAATTAAAAAAAAGAAAGATTTCTTAAAACACCAGCTTGCACATTACGTCTCTGCTGAGGAGGACGTTTCGTGCTCGGGCCCCAACGTGCAGCACTGACTTCCCATCTGCTGGTGTAGAAACATGCCGACAGGTTTTTTAAAGTTCAACTCCAATCAACGTTCACATTTAAAGTTCTGACGTGTGTGACTTCTCTCCCCTTTATTGAGTCGAAGTGAGAGCGGATCACACACTGCTTTTTAAATAACAAGGCAGGAAATTACCCTTTTCATACTCTGCTGAACAGAGTCGTGGGGAATTGACAAGTGGTTAGCAGCCGGCGTGTCCCCGGCGAGGACAGACCGTACCAACCGGGCTGGTAATATGAGAAAACTGCAAATTCATCCCTTAACAAGACATTTAGAAAAACCCATGAATACTTCGGGCTTTCTTTTTTTCTAGTTTTTTTTCCTGTCCTCTAAAAAAAGTGACATTTGAGAAAGTGTCCTTCAGAGTTGGGGTGATGAAACTCCTCGCTGCGCTGCCTGAGCGTTTAAACGGTCCCAACAAGCCCCCAGTCGCCCGTTGGAGGAGCGGCGTCCAGCAGCCACCTGCTTCCCACGAGCCTCTGGTGGGCTGTTGGCCTCCATTCATAAACGTCTGGGAAATTACACATGTCAGGTCCGACCTGGACGGGCATGTAATGGGCAGCTCGCATAATTAACCCCGGAGAACGTTTATTAGTCCCAACAGCATCGTTCGCTCGGTGTCGGGGGGGGGGGGGGGGGGGGGGGGGGGGGGGGCGAGGGGCGAGGGGAGTGTGTGTGTGTGTGTGTGTGTGTGTGTGTGTGTGCCTGAGTATACGCTGGTGTGCTGTGATCTAAGTGAGGACCAATTGGAGACAATTAAGGGGACATTGTTGGAACGTCTTCAGACAGTGAGGGTATTACTGAGTTGGGGGGGGGGGGGGGGTATTTTTGTAGAACGTGGCCGTTTTTTTTTCAAGGTGATGACATTTTGGAAACCGAGGGTGATTTTTATGAAACATTTTTATGAAATGAGGACACGGAATAATCTGGTGTTGGCGAACAGTAAAACGTCCGTAGGCCGGACCCGTCTCTTCTCGACTCGGGCCTTGGCACGTTCTGCAAAGGATGCGTCCCCTGAATTTGGACACAGCTTGTGAAGACATACCTGAGGTGCACAGTGTGCCCCCCCCCCCCCCCCTGAATGAGTGTCTCCTCAGCAGGCCCCGCGCTCTGTTACCGCTCAACGTCTCACTTCATAGTCTGCTGCCGAAGCCTCTCATTCAAATTCAGCTTCACTCACGACTTAGTTCCATCAATCACTTCCTCCGCGACGACAACAAAGTGAATCTCGTTTGGAAGCGAAACAATTACTGCGGCTCTGTCATAGATAGGTTCTGCCGAGTGCCTCGCCTCCTCTGAAAGTGTGCCAGGCTTTTGATGCACTCCCTCCCCCCCCGCCGCCACCGCTCCTCCTCCCAAATCAACCTCCCCTGTCTCACCCGTCTCACGGAGATGTTGGCCGGCTATCGCTGTTGGCCAGTCGTCCTGCTGTTTGAGATGTGCTCCCTGTACTTCCGTCTGGAGGGAAACTGTGACAGGCTTATCTCCCCCGACGCTCACTCACCTGGAAAAGGGAGGAAGAAAAAAAAAAAGCTGAAGGGTTTTGCAGCTTCGCCAAACACCGAATTTCCTCCAGAGTTGAAACCAACCCTGGGAGAAAATGTCATTTGAAGAATCTACTCCATTGGGAATCAAGTCTGAACGCTAAGAGGTGTTGGGGGAGGGGGGAGACACGTATGAGATATATGGAAGAAGTTATTACAAATATCGGATTTTAACAATTCAACAAACCTTGAATATAAAGAAAACGCCTTCGAGAAAAGATGCAGAGGGATAAGGTTTAATTTTATAACCCATCAGCTGACTTGTTTTAATCTATTGAACCCTGGTTCAGTTGGATCCGGACCCAGAACTCCTCTTCTGCTCTGAGGAACCGTTCACACCTGATGTTTGGGTTCAGAGTCTGAAGCTCCGACACCAACAAGGTGGTTGTAGTTGAACGTTCTCTCAGAAAGAGACAGAACAACCTCCAGAGAACTGACGGACAACAACACCGGCGAAAGGTTTTTAAATGTTTAAATGCTCAGCTGTGACTGCATCGCTATTTCTTTCCATACGCTCGCCCCAACAACTTTTATTGTCCTCACAGGTGCCCGCATAAAAGAAGCAGTGTTTTTTAATATCAGTGTAGAAATGAGCAGCAGCCTGAAGCGGGGGAGCCTCTTCCTCGTTTTTTACTCGTTACCTTTCTGCTCAGAGACGCTTCCACCCTGGATGTTGACTGCTGCTTTGTTTGAGAACAACTTATCACACTCAGCGCTGATATCCCGACGGTTTCTGGACCGTTTACCCGCTAAAGAGATAAATATGGAAGCTGCTGCTGCCGCTGCGCCTCGCGACAGCACAAAGAGAAAAGGTGCATATTCACATTCATCACCCTGCTGCAGGAGATGCAGGTAATGGTGAACATTTTGTGATGGTTACACAATCACAAAGTCTTTCATTAACACCTTGCCCCTCACGTTTCCATGGAAACAAGCTTGGCAACCGCACACATGTGAATGTGTTGGAGAGAGGAAGGTCTGTTTTCTCACTCACAAAGTGTGTGTCTGTGTGTGTGTGTGTGTGTGAGAGAGAGAGAATGATAGCATATGGCAGCGGCAGCATGTGCAGGAGTGTGTCACTGAGTAAATGTGTGTGTATGTGTGTGTGTGTACTTTCGGCATATGGCTGCAAATCAGAATCAGAATTTGATCCGATTTTTAATGACCACGTCGCAGAGGTCGAAGTTTGTTGTTTTCAGAGCAGCACGGTGGAAAAGTGTCAGAGAGCAGATGTCATCATCACATTTTGACATTTGCAACAAGATTCACTGATATTTATATGTTCAGGGTCCTTATTGAAACGTGGGAGAAATCGGCTTTTGATGGGTTGTTTTAGCGGGCAGGGATTTATGGCACCAGAGAGGGAGGGATCTGAGATTATAGATGCTGCTTGTTTGATTGTGTGTTTGTGGGATGGCTTATTACACTTGGGGGGGTTTATTGTCAACGTGGTGCAGGTGTATGTGTGTGTGTGCGAGCTGCTGCGGATTGAGGTGAGTAAACCTCGTTTTACTTTACTTTACGTTCATGGTATCGACGATATGGGAGGAACTAAAAATAAGTAGGTGATGGTTGTGACTTCTCCTGAGACACGTTGCTCTGGGGGTTGAGGTTGTGTCTGAAATCTGAAACGAGCTCCTGTGTTTCAGTCGTGTTGAACGGGAGGTTGCTGTCAAGGCACGACGTCGTGTCGTCTGCATGTCGACGATACGAGCGGTGTCTGAGCTGCGGTGGGATGTTAAAAGGTTCGTGCCGAGGGAGAAGAGCCAGGGTGAGAGGTCCGGGCCCCCGGGGGCCTCGCTCTCTGTAATCATGCATTCATGTGCAGCGTACGAGCACGTGTTCGTTTTTATATGCAATGTGTGCGTTTGTGTGCGTGAGACAGTGTATGGGTGACTGCTTGTTCATTTGCATGTGTGCATGTATTTGCATTTTAAATGATATTTATGCAAGCAAGCACATGTACAAACTGCAGGAGTGTGTTTGTGTTAATCTGTCCTTTCCTTGGTTTGTGCACAGTTGTTTGTGTGTATGCACACGTGGCTCTTTGCAGACCTGTGTGTGTGTGTCTAGTAAAATCTATAGCTGCAGGCTATATTCTTGTATATCTGTGTGTGTGTGTGTGTGTGTGTGTGTGTGTGTGTGTGTGGGGGGGGGGGGGGGGGGTGTAGGCATGCAAATCCATACACAAAAGTGTGTCGACGTAAGTGCGTGAAAAGTCAGTTTAATGGGTGAACATACCAAGACGAAAAGTGAACTACGAGCCACACTGAAAAGCTGCTGATCCCCACACAGACACACACACACAGACACACACAGACACACACACACACACACACGTCCTTTGGTTGAGTCGTCACTAGTCAGCAGCAGCTGGAAGCGACATCTTGTACTATCGCACCCAGCAGACGCAAATTACTCTCCTGTGACATTTCAGTGCTTAAAAGGAGAAATTTCATTTGACCAATTTGACGCTGCCAGACAGCCGCTCTACCACTGCGCCGACACACACACACACACACACAAATCCAAACACACTCACATTCACTAACACTATTAACTGCAGAGCGGCCTTGAGGGACAGAAAGAAGACAAATCTAAATCCAGAGGCTCATGAGGACCTGAGGTGAGTCGAAGGGCTTTTACATAAATGTCCATGAGTCCAGTTCGTCTGCAGACGCTCGTCTTGTCTTGAATTCTTCACCTTTTCGTTTCAGTCTCTTTCCTGTTCTCTCTCCTGTTAGATAGAAAAAACTATTATATCCGTTTCAATAGAGAACATTGATTTTGTTGCCTCTGTAATATCATCACTGTTTTACTACAACAAGTAACGTCATTCAAACATTATATCATCTGAGGTGAAGACTGCATCAATCCTGCAGCTTCTTCTTCTTCTTCTTCTATGGTTCTTCTTCTGTCTCATGCAATTGGTCCGAAAGTCCGAACTCTACAAAAACATGTTTTCACTCATTATTCATTATTATTGATTTCAAATAATTCTGCTTTGAATGAATGTTTCTTTGTCTCCTTGTATTTTTAGTTTCAAACAGCGACGATGCTCACAAGAAGAAAACTTTAATAGAGTCCGTCCTCCTCTCTTAAGAACCTGACTTGTCCAGTCACCTGGTCGTAACCTTTCTCCCTCCACCTGTTATTCTCTCACTTAAACTTCGGCTCTTTCTATCATCGTGTCTCGTTTAGTCCGACAACTTGTTTCTCGCTCTCGTCTGCTCAGTCTTTATTCTCGCTCCCTCGCCGTCCTTGTGTTACTCTCTCTCTCTCTCTCTCTGTCTCCCTCGCTTTATCTTTGTGACTCAGTCTTTCCTTCTGTCTCTCTTTCCATTCCTGACTCACCCGCTCTCTATTTTAATCTCTGTCTGCGTCTGCTTCTCCACTCTCTGTTTCTGTCTCAGCGTCAATCTCTCCGTTTGTCTGAGTCCTTCATTCCGTGTTACCTTGCGCTCTCTCTCTCTTCTCTCGTCTGTCTGACTCTACTCTCCATCTCTCTCTCTCTCCTTCTCCTCGTCTGTTTCATCCTCGTTTTCCCCCTCTCTAAACATCTCTCCTTTAAATATACAGGTATGTCTCAGTAATCTGTCGTCACACCAAATATGGACGCAAATCCTCTCCAGCCTTGATCCTTCTCCCTCTGTGTACAACCTGATCGACTTACACACACACACACACACACACACACACACACCTACACACACACACTTCTCCAAAAGCACTTCACTCCTCGCATATGTACCCGAATTAGCCTTGATAGCCCGCGGCGACTTCCATCTTAATAAGTGCGTTGTTTATGGGCCTATAAGCAAAATGTTGCTTGCACAGTTCATTACTGCTGAGTGGGGAGGGAACTCCCAGGAGGCAACACACACACACACACACACACACACACTGCAGACACACACACACACACACACGCTGCAGACACACACACACACTCTCTCCTGGCTGCCAAACACTGGTTTCTTTCGTATTTATCCTCCATTAGTCCTCTGTGCACTTCTTTCTTCAAAATCATGACAAAGACAATATTTTGGTGCCACTTTTCTACGGAAGCATCCCCCTTTATAAATGTTACACACGTTTTTTATTAATAGTGTAACACATAATTTAATATTAAAGACAACTTTTGTGTTGCCTTTAAGTCGCTTTGTCGGAGGGAATCTCCTTCAATGGAGAAACAGATGATTCACTGGAGAAGTGCAACTGAACATTTGGACAAAAGTTCTTGACAACAGTTTCGACAAAAATATACATTTTATTCTTCATGAAATTATGATTCATCACAACCAAGAGTATAATTGTCGTATTATAACTTGACACCAGTATTTTAAAGCAGCACTGAAGACACTCGGTTTTTCTTTCCTTATTTTTCAAATGTTTTTAAAGATATTTTTACGTAGTGAGACGATGAGGTGGCTGTGAAGACACGCAGCAAAGGGTCAGCTTCGAGTCCTCCAGTGTTTCAGCCGTTCAATCTCCGAGACTTTAAATTTAGTATTTGTGGTGTTTTGAATTCGCTTTGTTACCAGCGCTCCTCTCTTATCAAAAGCCAATAATCTAATTTGCCAAAGCAGTAAATCACAATTGTCCCCCCTGCTGGGTTCCATTCAGCATCAGCCCTGTTGCATCATCCCTGCATTAAGGATGAGGTGGAACAGGCTCCCATGGTCTTCAGACCACGGTTTGAAACGCAGGTGATCCACGGTCTGCAGAAGAGTTCCAGGTCTCACAGCATTCACATCGTCTTAACAACTCGTCTCACACTTTACCTCAAACATGACGACAAACTACAACCAGCAACAACAAAAGAACACGCAATTTTGAACGAGTATGGTTCTAGGGGACCTGCAGGAGAGTAAGTAGATGTTAATGATAATGTTCCACACCAGTGGTTTTACTGGAATCCACAACAATGTTACACCTGGAGTTAATGACAGCCGTTTCCCAATTCATGCAAGTAGTGCCGCTGTGGTTTCATGTGTTATTCCAGCCTTCCAGGCACACATTGGTTTCAGCTCACTTCAGTGTGATATGAAAATCCACACACTGTGACATTAAACTTACTGAATATACCTAATACAGTACGAGTACGTACATTTATGGCCTGTTTTTAGTTATGCTTTTCATTTTAAAGTGCTACAAGTATCTCCTATTAGAAAACAAACAGGAAACCAGGGGATTTCTCCTGATCACAGACGTCTCAGAGCAACTCACCCAGCTCGTGTTCTTATTGTTGCATCCTGGGAGACGTTGTGGCTGCAGGAGCGACGGTATGTGACACTGGAACACGTGTCGACACTGGGAGCGAGTCGGGGAAACAGATGGCTGTGCAGCGCAGCAGTGATGCTAGCAAGAGTCAATGCTCAAACTGTGTGTGACAGCAGCGATTCTCCGTGTCGCTCAAGTGTGTGGGAGCAGGCATGCAGAGACAAACACACAACACGGACAAAACACACAAACAAGCGAGTGCACGCTCGTGCAGACACACAATGTGACAGCTGTGACATCGCACTGGTTATTGCCGTCTTTAGTCCCTCTGGAGCAGAACTGATGGAGTCGTGTTGTCGGGACGCGTGGGTCAAATGAGTCAAGAGCGACAATGCATGAAACGCACGAGGAGGAGATTGTGTCTTTTACATTTGTGCTTTTCTAAAGTGATGATATCAAGTCACAGATATAAACTGTGGTTTGTCAAAACACAGTGGAAGTCAAAGTCTGAGATGTTATGACACCCTTTTTACGACATCCTTAAAAAACGTAAAACTAAATGATGGAGTACAGCGAACTCGCGTAAAAGTGGCCGTCCGCTTTTAGCGCAGCTCCGTCTTTATCAGTCAAATATATCACAACACAAATATTTGCAACACTTCCTATTTCAAAGTCAATCAATCAATCAATCAATCAAATTTTATTTGTATAGCCCATATTCACAAATCACAATTTGTCTCATAGGGCTTTAACATGGTGTGACATCCTCTGCCCTTAACCCTCAACAAGAGTAAGGAAAAACTACTTAAAAACCCTTTTAACAGGGAAAAAAGAACGTAGAAACCTCAGAGAGCCACATGTGAGGGATCCCTCTCCCAGGACGGACAGAAGTGCAATGGATGTCAAGTGTAAAGGAGAACATCAAGATAAAGGTTTTAGCAGCATTGATTAGGGTAAACATTTTGAAGTATAACTGAAGGTCAGTGAATTGGTGGATTAATGTCATTAATGGTCGAGTGTCTGAGGAGAAATACTATGTATCGAGCAGTCCTGCTGCAATCATAGTCCATGGTCAGCAGCCAGCAAGATCATGATCCACCATCAAGATCGGATGCCACTATAGTCCACAGTTATTGTCCACTGCCGCCATTAGGATCCATCATCAGCTGCCACCTCGGTCGTGGTCCACTACCAGTATCTGATGCCAACACGATAAAGGATCTGCCTTTGTTATCACGATCAGCCAGCACGATGCAGAATCCGCCATACTGGATCCACCATTACGACCTCTGATACGTGATCCACAGATCCTAATCCATGATGTGGCCACAGCCGCGGCCCTGGGTCTGCGGACAATAAGGCAAAGGGACTCCGGGGAAGAAGTCAAGTCAGTAACATGTATTGATGGGATATGAATTACTTTGATGTGATAAAGATTGAGAAGAGGAAGGAGAAGCTGGAAAGAGAAGCTCCGTGTGTCATGTGTCCCCCGACCTTCTAAACCTATAGCAGCCTAACTAAGAGCAGGTCTAGGACAAACCTGGACCAGCTCTAACTATAAGCTTTATCAAAAAGGAAGGTTTTAAGCCTACTCTTAAACGTACAGATGGTGTCTGCCTCCCGAACTGAAAGTGGGAGATGATTCCACAGGAGAGGAGCTTGATGCTGAAGCTCTGGCTCCTACTCTACTTTTAGGGACTTTAGGGACGACAAGTAAGCCTGAATTCTGGGAGCGCAGTGCTCTAGTGGGTTGATAAGGTACTAACAGCTCTTTAAGATATAATGGTGCCATATTGTTAAGGGCCTTGAAGGTGAGGAGGAGAATTTTAAATTCTATTCTAGATTTAACCGGAAGCCAGTGTAGCGAAGCTAATACTGGAGAAATGTGCTCTCTTTTCTTGGTTCTTGTCAGGACACGTGCTGCGGCATTTTGGACAAGCTGCAGAGTCTTTAACGACTTACTGCTGGAGCCTGATAATAAGGAATTACAATAATCCAGTCTGGATGTAACAAAGGCGTGGATTAGTTTTTCTGCATCCTTTTGAGAAAGGACATGTCTGATTTTGGAGATATTACGCAAGTGAAAAAAGGCTGTCCTAGAAATTTGTTTTAAGTGAGAATTAAAGGATAAATCAGGATCGAAGATCACTCCCAAGTTCCTGACTGTTTCATTGGAAGCAAGGGCAATGTCGTCTAGCGCAGCTATATCGTTAGATAATGTATCTCTAAGGTGTTTAGGGCCAAGTATTAGAACCTCTGTTTTATCTGAGTTTAATAAGAGAAAATTGCGGGTCATCCAGGTTTTTATGTCCTTGAGACATGCTTGGAGTTTAGTTATTTGATTACTTTGTTCAGGTTTTATTGACAAGTATAACTGGGTGTCATCCGCATAGCAGTGGAAATTTACCGAGTGTGTCCTGATAATGTTTCCAAGTGGAAGCATATATAATGAGAATAAAATTGTAAAAGAACACAAGTGTTTCTGCTCACAGAATCCATTTATTTGTTTTATGACGATTTTTATTGTTATTACCGCGGAACCGGAAGATGCACGGCTTCATACCGCAGAGTCCTGACATTTAGCCGAGTACAGGGATCTATTTTATTTGAGGAAATACAGTCACACCAGAAACATCACGTAGTCGCTCTGGAGACACGCAGGAGAAGATATCAGGAAAACAACAGAGGCGACGCAGCAGATGAGCGATGCAGCCGTCACACACTGCACACGCACTGTAGTGCAGCCCCGGCATTACCGGGTCAACAGAATCTCCTTTGCCATATCTACTTCCAATCTCACAGACACACACACACACACACACACACACACACACACACTGCAGCACCAAGTGTTAGAACGGAAATTGAGGAATCGGTTCTTTGCCTTAATACACAAGAGACACGAAATAATTACTTTTTTCCATGAAATCAACACATTGTGAATTTTGTTTTCCTCTATAATTTTGTAGATAATTGAATAAAACACCCCAGAGGTGCTATGCTGCCGCACAAAAAAGAAAGCAAACACACACACACACACACAGACACACACACACAGGAGGAAATCTAAAAAGCACAGTCTCAGTGTAGACTTGTTATATCTCAGCCATTAGACGACTTGTCGGAAGGCGATGCACGTCGGTTTTTGAAAAATCTCGGGATGGACTGAGAAGAAGAAAAACAAAAAAAACAAACAAAATAATTGCCTTAAAAAATAACACAAGCAGACGCACAAACGCACATCTAGACCCACTCAAACACATGTGCTTGTGCAGGCGAGGGACTACAAAGCGCCTGGCAGGTCTGTGTTTGGTTGTTGAGCTTTCATTAAGTGCGACGGAGGAGCGAGGCTTTCGTTTGATCGCTGTCTTATCTACATCCCAATTACTCCTGCCTGTTAGCTGCCGATGGGAGAGAATGGAGGAGCTAAGACGGCCTTGAAGTCCATCAACCGCCCCCCCCCCCCCCCCCCCCCCCCCCTACACTTTTCTCACTTCAAATTGGGGTTAGAGGCTTTAGCCCCCGACACGTCTTTGGCTTTGGGCTGAAGGCGGCAGGGGAATCTGCCTTTTTTTTTTACTGAGCTTAAGATGAAAGGGATGCCGTATCTCCCATGATCTGATCCCGTGTCAGATTGTGTCAAATTCACTTCAGTCCGCAGCTTTGAAAGATTTAAAGCGATGTAAGAGACATCGGAGCAGATACAAACGCTGGTGGGTGAAGAGAACAATAGAATGGACGACATGTCTCCCGTTGGACAAAAGTGAAGCTACTGAAAATGACAGGAATCATCTTTGAGGAAAAAAAATATATTTGACATGTATTGTATTTTTGTATCTGTTAACATGGAGGAGGCAGGGCGTGTGACCTATACTGCAGCCAGCCACCAGGGGGTGATCGGGAAGTTTTGGCTTCACTTTTAAAAAAGTTGTTTAGTCGTCCATTTTTCTAAGCTGAGTTTTAACTTCCCAATTTCTGTTTTCACAACATTTACTGGTTTTTATGCCTCACATTTCTTAACCTGATCCATTTAATGATGGATTTATTGTGTCGAGCCTTTATTTCGCTGCCCTTGCAGAGCACACACATAAAGTTGATTTTCACTTACAGTACTTGGCCTAAAATAACAATTTATGTTTTGAAATTATGTTTCATTCAGGTTGTGGGAAAATAATTGAACTCATAAAAAAAATTCTAATCAAATCTGTGACATTGGGTTTCAGAGTCTCTCTCATCTGATGAAAAGATCTTTCTATAGAGCTGGTTTGGCACTTTCTGCACTGAAGTAAACACATTTTTTAAGTTTTTGAGCTATTTGAAATATTTTACAGCTGGTGAAAATATTCAGTTTATTTAGAATCGAAGACTGAAGACAAAATGAAAATTGTTATTACCTCTGAAGTGAAGGTTACGTGTTTGTCTGTCTGTTAGTGAGCAGGATTATGGAAAACATACTTATCTGATTACCATGAAACTTGGTGTAAGGCTGCTTTATAGTTCAGGTAAGAACTTGCTGATTTTTCTGACAATAATTCATAATTATTAATGAAAGAATCGGACATGTTTAGGGGACTGATATTTAAGTGTGGAATTTCGTGCAGATCCAAATAAAAACCAGGATCAAGTCTATCGGGCATTGGCGGAGTTCCGCACTCTTCCAGATTTTATTTTATCTGGAACAAAAGCAAACTCCAGTCAACATGTAATTCATTAGAAGTTTTTCAACAGAGAAAAAACAGATCTGAATTCCAAAGGAAAGAAGGAACTAACAGGACCCAGGATCGAACCCTGTGGTACACCACACATAAATAAAACAAAACAATAATATGTTGATAATCAGAATTTGTGACTTATGAACTACACCCCTGATGTTTTACAGTCTAGTTCCACATCTACATGTGTTTCCATCTCTACCTCAACCTTTCTCTGGCCAATTAAGTCACGTTGCTGATAATGCACAACGACTGGTCCGTCTCAAGGAGAGAGAAGAGGTAGAGTTGTACGTTGGCCATTATTTTTCACACAGAAACATAATATTACCTCGACTCTTCCTGGTCATATCGCCCACAGCATGAACATTCATCACGGAGAAAAATAAGCATCGGGGCCGTGGAGCCCTGCACGTCCCGGACGGACCAGTGTAATAACTGCAGTCAGTCATTCTGCATTATACAACAGCACAGGGTGCCATGATATTGTACAAGGCTCAGCTGTAAGGAGGTCAGGTGTGCACATACTGCTTTTGACCTCATTAACTAGTCTGACACACACACGCACACACACACACACACACACACACACACACACATGTGAGAGTGCATGATACCAGTGTTTGGATGTGAAGTGACATGAGAGAGGTACATTTCTCCTTCAGGCTCGGAGGACTTGTAGTTACAAGGTAATAATACTTCAGTACAGGTTACTGATACTAGATCTGTACACATCTCTGTACATATCCCATGATGCACTGCTGGAATGCATGGCTTCAACCTCACTGACCCGCCTTCCTCTTGTACGTCCGCCACCCTCTAGTGCACCACTCTGCATCAATGCACACTATAAGATGCATAAGTAAAGTCATGAATAAAGCATATATAAATATATATATTCCCATGTACGAGTGTGTGTGTGATGACGTCAGAGCGCCGTCCTCCACCCTTTCACTTTACGCTCTTTAAATCCCATTCATGCATCTTTTGATACCGTCCTTCGTTTCTTTTATGTCTTGTGTTGAGGCCTTTTAGACCTTTTGTGAAGGACGTGAAATCACCTTGTTGAAACTCGTCCTTGCCCATCAGCTGCTTTTCATCGTCTTTAGGCTCCATGCTCGTTTTCATCTGAACTATTTCTCTCACCTTGAGAGTGCAGAGCGAGTATCAAATATTCATCAGAGGCCAATGACGAGAAGAGAACATGTGATAAATTTAGTTTGCAGTTTTGGCACTGTGCTCATTTTACAGGGCGTCTAATACTCCCTCGTACAGCTTATGCATAATAGTCTGTATTTCTTCTTATGCGTAGGAAATGTGTGTGATGGATAAGTTTAGACTTTTGCCTTGAACTCGATGACTTTGTTCTATCCCTTTCAGATCAGTGGGTTTTATTGTTGGACCAGGTCCTCACAGGAACCTGGTTCTGCAGGAGGAACATGGCTTCTTGGCCATGTGCAGTTCATCTGTATCTGGGTCTCTCTCTCATGGGGAGAAAATATCACAACACGTGGCGGCACGTCCTCCAGAATAATCACATCCAAAGTCAGACTAGAACTGGAACTATAAAAGATGCATGGTGTTGTTAGAGCAGCCAGGTTGTTGGAAACACGTCTTGTTTCTCCCGTCAACCTGGTTTCTGTCAGGGAAGGTGTCTGAATAAAACTTTTTTTTAATTTTCATTGACACATAAACCTCGATTCATCTCACAGACAACTTTACTTTTTGATGATCGCTGTTGGCATCATGTTTTCATCTGGGTGGATTTAGTTTTTTTGAATGAATATAATAAATGCAACTGTCATTATGAACAGTCACCAGGAGATGGCGGCGGTGGCTGATCGGGACGGGCTGCGGTTAGCATCAGGTGTCGGGTTCGGTTTGAGGCAACAGTGGAAAACCAAAACGTTTTCTATGAACATTTTACTGATACAGTACTGAAGGAGACACAATATGCTTTTTCAGTTTGTCCACTCTTTCATTGTTATTATGTTTTTTTACGTCAACCAAGGGGATTATCTTTACTTTGTTATTTAGCATGATTTCACAAAAATTACTGAACTGATTTCCAAGAAATTTTGTGGAGGTGTGGAGCATTTCGTTAACAAAGCGAGACGGGGAGTTACCGCTGGGTTTGTGAATATAGAAACACTGAAAACTCCTGAAACACCTCGTTTGTAATCTACCCCGTGCGTCCCACATTTGCGTAATGCACGCCGAGCGATCAGACTAGCGAAGCCTCGAACAACGCCGGGTAAAGCAAAGTGGAGGACGACATTTTCAAAATATGCTGGAAGCGGTTGACCAATCACAACAGAGTGGAGCACCTGGCCAATCAGGGCAGACTGGGTTTTATCAGGAGGGGGGGGGGGGGGGGGGGGGGGGGGGGGGGGGGGGGGGGGGGGGGGGGGGGGGGGGGGGGGGAGGGGGGGGGGGGGGTCTTAAAGAGACAGGAGCTAAACCAAGTGTTTTGAGACAGAGGCTGAAGAGAGGAGCATGCAGCGATGGACAGTCTGAGGAAAGTGACATGTTTTCTGAACATTAGAGCATCTAAAACTTTTCAAGTAACAACTCTGATTAAAATCCACAACCGGAATATGAGCAAGATATCTTTCAATTAACAAAACAATCTCATTCGGATTTAGTCTGAGTTCAGTTTCCTTCAAAGCGTCAGCTGCTGCAGCTTAGTTGTACGTGAACGTAGTTTCTAGAAACTGATTGATATCACAGCCTGGCAGGTTTTTAATAACCTTCAAACATGCTCCGAGCTTAATAATAAAGATCAGCTGGAATAAAAAAAACTAGAGTGAAGTTAAACCATTGGTCCACTGTACAAACGATGATCACACTTCTAATCATGTCTATTGATTTTCCTCCCTCATGCATTCCAGCACATTTAATTCCAAGACACAGAAGATGCTGTCAGTGCGCCTCAGTTTCTCATTTCCCCGTGTTTCTCCGGTTTCGTCTTCAGGAATGAATGTTTGAAGAGTCTAATCTCTCCGTATTGATGCGTGTCAGCGTCAACTGTTCACACAAATGACAGAAGAAGGGTTCTGAGAAACGTCCTTGATGTTCCCTCCGCACCTTTCGGGCGCCGCCACAAAGAACAAGAAATGAATCTCTCAAGTCACGACGAAAACTGCTAAAAATGGAGCGTTTGTGGACTTCGCTGTTGTCACAAGAGGAATTGCTTGAAAAACTCTTGCTCTCATTATGTCTCGTAACAGCAATTAAATCATAATTGTTTGGTGTCTTGAAAGGACGAAAGCGTCGATCTCTGTGAAGTAGGATTTCTTTGGCTGAGGCGTCGACAGGAATATCAGGCTGTTAAGTCTTAGTTTCATCATGGCTCATTGGGGGGGGTGCAGAATCAATGAAGTTACGTAATTATGGGTTTTCTGCCTTAAATGAAGCCTTTGGTTTGTTAAGTTTTCCCTCCTTCACTCCGTCAGCAGCCGTGCAACACACATCGTCCCCTTTGATGTCGAATCTTCCCATAATTAAATTGTATAATAAGAAAATGCACCTTTCTAAGTCCCATCACTAGATTGTATATGGAGGAGAGAGGAGAGCTACAGGGAGCCGACAACATTATAGAACCACTGATCAAACCCTCATTTGGACGATGAAGAAGGGACGGTGCATATGTTCGATTCCGCACTTCATCATTGTGTCGTATTTCCATTATCAGTGTTCAGTACCAATACAGGTTGGTGCACTTCCTTTGGCTAGTGCCTAAACCTACCTAGAGTTAATCTGCCTTATCTTTCCATTGGCACGGTGGTACAGTGGCACGGTGGTACAGTGGCACGGTGGTACAGTGGTGAGCACCTTTGCCTCGACAAGTGCTATTGTCCTAGCACTTGTATTCTCTCTCTCTCTCTCTCTCTCTCTCTCTCTCTCTCTCTCTCTCTCTCTCTTTTGTGCACAACCAGCATTGTTTCTACATTTATTGTCATTTTATTCTCATATAAGAATCTTTGACCTGCACAAAGATCATATTATTACAGGTCCTGCAACGTGGAAACACCATACTACACCACCTTTTTATCACGCACACACACACACACACACACACACACACACACACACACACCCCTTTACTTTGACTGTACACCGTGTTGCTCCCAGTGACTGAGGAGTTTTTGATGTTGGCAACACTACCCGATCAAAGTCAAACACAAAAGCTCAGTGTGTGTGTGTGTGTGTGTGTGTGTGGAGGAGGAGGAGGAGGGGGGGGGGCAGAGCTACAGAGAGGGCAACCACCCCATCCCCCCCCCCCCTCCTCCTCCCCTTCCCCCAACTCCACCCGGTAGTCACCCAGTCACACACACATACACACACACACACACACACACACACACACACACCGATGAGATCATTCCTGATGAGATCATTCCTGATGAGATCATCATGTCTCTCTCTCTCTCTCTCTCTCTCTTTGCATCTCGCTCTCACTTTTATTTCTCCCCCCTTTCACATACAATATCAACAGAAAACGGAGAATATTAATATTTTCACATCCTCTCTCGTCACAGAATTTAAAGCTGTTAAAACTTAAACACGTCGGGTTTAAATAACTAAATGAGCGAGTAGCGTCTCTCTCTCTCTTTTATCTGTAACACAAACGCTGCCTCCTGTTCCTCCGTCTCTTTCTCTTTGTGTCACTTCAGTTCAAACGACTCTATTGACATTTAAACGAGTTTCCTCTCCTCTTCGCCGGAGCAGCTCCGTTCACTGTTAAATACATAAACGCAGCAAACAAATTGAACAAACGGCACAAACACAACATGACACAGAGTCGCTGGGTGAAGCAGCTCCTACTGGGTTTAAAAAGTTACAGCAGATTGTGTTTTCAGCTCAATAAAAACATGCCGTCCTTTAAACCAGTGAAGAAACTAGAAGCTGACCACTTATCACTATATTGCATATATTGTATATATGTGTATTGTCTCAGATACAATATCTCAAAGTCTAGATTCATTTTTATATACAATCTATAGATATGCCAGGTCATTACAAGGGTTGTTGTGCTCAGAAGTGGCCAAAAGATTATATACTTACATATATCCATAATAATATAATAATCAACTTCTTGGTTAGACAAGAAACTGGTTATAGCTGCAGATGTTCTGCCTCATTTCTGTATTTACAGAATTGGAAATATGTACGCGTCAATATTGTTGATAATGACTTTAACATTGAGTGTTAACTCTGCAAATGTCTCCATTTATTTTTCTCATTTCTCATTTTCTTTTATCACCAATTTATTTTTCATATCTGTTTGTTAGTTTCTAACCTCCGTCTCTCTTATGAAGTCGTTTCACTTTTCTCTTTTATTTTTCTCCTCCTGCTCCCACTCTGTTTTGCTGTATTGGCATCTCTGCTCATGAGAAGCAGCGTTTCCAAGGCGGTTTACGACAGTTTTTTCTTGCTCTGTCTGCGATTCTCTTCCTGCTGCAGAGAAAACACCCAAGACCACAATGAACCCGCTCCCGACTCCACCAACACACACATACGGAGCGCGACTTTCTAGCTCCCGGGTGACTCGAGCGGAGTAACGTCCCTCCAAGGCCACGCAACTTTCTTAATTAAAGGCATAAATTTCCTCTCCCGCTCTTTCTCCACGACAGAACTACGGGGCGTTAGCTCGGTTCGCCTCGGCTGAGTCTCTGTGAAGCGAGCGGTGATGAAAAAAAAAGAAATAAATAAAGGGGCAACCCCTCAGCGACTCAGCTGTGCTGCTGCAGCGAGTCCTCGAGGAGCCCCATCCTGAGAGGGCCGTCATTTACATATTGCTTTGATGAAAGAATGCATTTATTTGGTTTTTATTTGCATCAGTGGGACAGGAGGAGCTGCGTTCCTCCTCCACATTCCTCCACTTTCCAACGCAAAACCTGGAAACAGAGAGAGAAGTAGAAGAAGCGTGTGTTTGCAGGTCTCATTGAAACGTCAGGGTTTAATTTACAGATGTTTGTTTGTTTGTACGTGGCGGCTCCAGATGCTGCAGATGTGTGAGGTTGTCGCTCAGTGGAAACAAATTCAATCCACCTGATCCTGTTTCTCCTTTTAAATACATCATCTGATTCTGTCACCTTGTTGTTGTTTGTCAGCCTCAGCTTCGATTCCTGTGATCACACAGTGACACACACACACACACCACACACACACCACACACACACACACACACACACACACACACTTCAGAGGAAGCTGAATGTGAACAGCGGCTCCATCTTCAAGGATTAATTAGAGAATCACTGATTTTAAAGTGTAACATCCTCGCCCCGTTTTAATTAGAGTAATTGATCCCGATATGTTTAGTGAAAAAACCACAACATGTAACCACACTGATAACTACGTGTATCTGCTGAAGAGAAATACATTTAACACATTTAAGGCCACCGTTTAAACAACAACAAACAAAGACTGTAGAACAAATACATTTAAAAATCGTAACTACGCAGCACACTCGTAGAAATCATCCCACTTTACCTCTTATTATTTTTGGTCCATGTCCATCTGCTGACATGGAGAAGGCTAGGTTAATGACCTACACTGCAAGCAGGCCACAGGGGGCGATAGAGGGGATCTGGTGTCACTTCTAAGGAGCCATCATGTCATCCATCTTTATTCACAGTCTATTTATCATGACAACACTGATTAATTATGAAACGCGATCGATTCCCATCGATCCTCAACGATCCGCGTTCCTCTTTTTCTGATCAAATCATCATTAGCTGTTTTCAAAATGTCCAAATCAATATTTTCAAGCTCAGACTGGACGACACCATGACAGTAATTAATCATTCTCACAAGTGAATAGAGCGATTTTTCTTTTCTGTCTCTCTCGGACACACACACACACACACACACACAGACACACACTGCCATTGTCCTTTTGCCTTTCGTCCGCGTTAACATGAATTGCAGTTGTAAAACTGTGTCCGTACGAGAAGCTCTCGCCTTGAGACTAAAGCCTCCGTTGTTATTTATTTTTACGCTCCGTCTCTCTGACCTTCACTGGGAGACAACTTTGTCACGGCTCAACTCGAAACTGCAGTTTGCTGGATAATCGTTTGAATCACCTTGTCGGCTTCGCAGTGAAGCCTCGTCTTCAGGAATCGTACGAAACAAACACAAAGATCCTCATATTGCTTTTTTTTTTAAATACACCAAGAATCGTTTTACCAGCATCATGAAAGGGATTACGTAAAGCAACGCGTAATATTTAGGTTTCACTGAGCAACAGCTTTTTTAGTTTGGTCCATGTCCCACCTGCTAACATGGAGGAGGCACCATTCTCTTGGGAGGAGACTAAACATTGGATTTAATTTCATACCAACATGTTTTCATTCAACATGTCTGAAGCATATTCCTCCAACAGAAACCTTTAATTACTGGAATTATTAGTTAACCTCTATGGTGCATGTAGTTCATGTTGTCACAGATATCCAGTGTTGATTTGGATCCTGGAGTTTGTGCAGTTTCATAAACAACAGTTGTAAAAATCCTAAATAACGTACAATTCCCTGTAAGGTTTATATTATCAAATCTATTGTTATGGACTGATAATGTGTTTTAAATATATAAATAAAGTTGAAGAAACAGAAATCCAGTTTGAGTGAGAGTTTTATTCAACTAAATGTTATTTTTATTGATCATTTAATTGATCTGTAATTAAAGTCTGTTGTGCAACATTTATTATTGCATCTTGCATATTACAGTTTATCTAAAAAACTGTGAAACGCTGAGACAGAAACGTCTCTCTCTCTCTCTCTCGTCTCGTTGTCTCGCTCACTCTTCGCCCCGTGTCTCCTGCAGCCGGCAGCACTCAGTAGTGTTTCTGTCATGATGAATAAAGGAGTCGTCCCTCCTCAGGTTAAACGCTCAGCGCTGCGTTCCCCCCCCCCCCACCACCACCGAGCTGCACTGTGGGGGCCGCTGAGGAGCTGCACTGCAAATTGAGATACATCCGCAGCTGGAAGTCAAAGCACTGGCATGGAATCAAAGCAGATTAACGATAACTACGAGCCACAAGTAGATTCAACACACGGCTTTGGAAACATTTCCTTTCACAGAGCGTCTGAATAATGTGTTGCAGTGGATCTGCACAGTTTTGTTTCGGCCCCATGGAAATCAAACCTTGTGTTCACGACGCCAAGTTGGACAGAAACTCCGAACGCTCCCTCACCAATCTCCTTGATTGATCCCCCCCCCCCCTCGCTGATGAGTAAATATGTATTTGCATACTTGACACTAACGACCGATTGCTGATTCCTTAATGGCCTCATATTTCTCTAATTGGATGAGTGTGTGAAGCTAATTAATTAGCAATTACCTGCTAATGGTTGCATATTCATGAGCCCGCAGCCTATTAGCCTCCAGTAAATACTTATTAAGAGGCCCTGATTGCTAAGTAGCTTATCATCAGCTTGCTCATTGTCAGATAATTGCAGCGTGTTCACTTTCTTTATTCACTTTGTGCTGATGAGTAAACAGTGACTCCGGTGGGACTGTGGGACGAATGGGTGAGATTTGCGTCAGGAATGACACTTGTCTTCACTTTGGGCTTCGTTGCCGCTTTCATCTGTTTGTAACTTATCAGAATTTAGTTTAGAAATAGATGCTGTGCTGATGATAATTATAAAAAGTTTAGTGTCCGTTGTAAACCTGCCTGTTTGGGGCTGCTGCCTGTGGAGACGCTGGTTAGGTGCAGTTTTCAATCAAGGACGAAGAAGAAGACTTTTGTCCACAGACTGACTGTTAAGAGCACCCCCCCCCCCCCGACTGCAGCACTGTTTATTCAAACTTTATTAATATTATAAACCCTATTATTTGAAAAGAGAACAAGTGAATTAATGTGTTTTCTCTCAGCTTCTCTTCACATTCATGCAGTTACATGCATTCACCTGGTGTCTTCTAGTCACTATTTACTATTTATCTTCTGTTCTTATTCTAGTCTATTCACCTGTCAGTCGCTGAGCTGCTCCTCCTGCCTTGCTCAAGGGCTCGTTAACACACTTGCAAGATACACTCGTCTTTCTCTCGACGTAACTTCTTCCGTTTGATATTCGAAACAACAAACTGCTTCTCGTCGAGAGTTCACCTGCTAATTAAAACCAACTTGTCTCAACATGACCTCGACAGTTTTTAGCATTTTTTAACAAAAGCAGATTCCCTGTATCGTTGGAGAATTGAATGATTTTTTTTGGGGACTGGGCTTTCCCAACAGGGAACGGGAGCTCTTTCAATGCAGCATCCCCTGAAACGCAGCCCTGCACGGACGAGGCTGCACCTGTGAGCAGCCTGAACAGCGCTCTGATCAAAAGAGGCAACTTTTGAAAGTGCATAATCAAATAAAAGGAATTATTCATACAAAATGACACATGCGGGGCTCAGACATCTCTTGGCTCTGAACGCCGCTTTTGAATTTCCAAACGAAGCGTTGTCATCTTCCTCCTGTTCGTGTGTATTTTTACTTTTTTTGAAATCACCACATTGCTCTTTTCTCTGGGTAAACACAACACATCTCCTCATGCTCGGCACCCAGAGACGCCTGTGGCTCGCGAGGTTGGGATGGCAACGGCGAGATGCACTCAGGCTTGCATCCATGCAGCTGGGACCCATGTTGTGCCGCAGCCTCGGGGGGGGGGGGGATGCTGGGAAAGTGGAGTGAAGGGTCAGGGGTGGGGGGGGGGGGAACAAACTTGGGATTAATTAGGTTGAATCAACTGTCAGGAAGCGGCAACCTTACAGGGATGCATCTTTGATATATGTTCGTCTTTGAGTTTCCAGTCGCAGGGAAAACAAACAAGATGTGAAGGATGTGGAACCTTCACATTTTCCTTTATCACATTATAATTCATAAAGTACACAGAAAACACGAAGTAGAGAAAAGGCAACTGAATCGGGTGAAAGGAAAAAAGGAAAATCTAATTGAAAATGAAGCAAATTAAAGTAAGAGGACGGTGTGTGTGTGTGTGTTGTGTTTGTGTGTGTGTGTGTGTGTCTGTGTGTGTGTGGGTGTGTTCAAAGACAGAGACGTACGAAGAGAGAGATTTGGTGCACGAGCGCTGAGGAGCGAGCTTCTGAAACTTGTCAAGAAAACACTGAATCGAAACTACTTTCCTCACGACGTTCAAAGGGACTGTGTTGCGTTTTTTCCCCTCCGCCGGTTTTTATCACCAGACAGCGCAGCAAACTGCACTTTCCACATCAGAGGCAGAAATATTCCTCCAAAATTCAATCATCTCACATTACAGGGAAGATATTTCCCTCTTCTGCAGACTTAGTTTTAAGAGGATAATTCAATTCATGGCATGAAACCTTAAAAACACACCCAAGGACGCTGCTGCCTGAACATGTTTAAAATATGAAGAACAAACAGCACAGAGTTATATGGAAATGTTAACTTTAGGTTTGATCTTCATCCGTTACCTCTTGTTCTGTGAGGGGCAGCGCGGCGGGGGGGGGGGGGGGCTGGAGCCAATCCCAGCTGACCACGGGGCGAGAGGCGGGGTTCATCTTGCACAGGTCACCAGCGTATCTGATATAGAAGCTGCTTCCAGACATGAAAACTTAATTATTCATTAATTGAATATTAATTTGAGGGTGGAGCCTGTGAGACGTAGAAATTCCTCCAACATGGTTTCTTAGATTCTGAACTTAGCCTCAAATTACGCGACAATAACAAAAGCATGAGAGTCGCTCGTCTGCAGCGGGAACGACGAGTGCGTCACGACAACGTTCGACTTCCCAGCTCCAGGTGAGCGATGCCATCGTTAGTCCCCACACCTCCACACACCTGTCAGTCATGTTGACGAGCTGTCACACTGCCCGAGGCTGAGGTAACCGGCTTCCGCGGAGCCACCGCGGGTTGTGGAGGAAGCAGACGTTCTGCCTGAACAACGGGAAACACTGATGTTTACTGCTTTTGAACGTTTGGTGTCGCAGGTCCCTCATCCTCCGCCTCCCTGCTGCTCAACCGACCGACTGCAGGTCGCAGGAAACGCTTTGTAGGCCACGAAACCTCCGATATCACCGAGACAACCGGCGGAAAAAAAAGGGAAAAGATGGGATTAACGCATCACAGATAAACACTGAGCGATGATTTTAAGTAGTTTCTATACATTTAATAGCTTTTTAAATACGACAAAACTTTCAAAATGGAGCCCCCACAAAAATCTATAATGTCATTTTGGAAAATGTCACCGACCACATATGAGGCCCTGCGTCTGTGGCCCGGCAGCGTGTATCGATCCTAACAGGTAACTAAATCTACCTGTCAACAACGACGCCTTGAGCTCGGGGCTAATATATCTTAGCAAACAGATATATAGCAACGGCTACGAGCCGGCGAGGCAGGTGTGTTGAGGGTAACAAGCCCCGTTGTTTAGCCCACATGTCACATGAATCAGGCCAATTGTATGATAGCCTTCTCTGCCGCGGCGGCCTCATAAACACCAAGGTCAGCCGCAACAGTGGATGGAGACATAAATGGGTCATATATATTGTAACAAGGCCGCAGGGGTCAGAGCAAACATGACCTTGAGAGCAACCTCGCTTGCACTCCCCCACGGAGGACTGGTTCTCCCAGACTTCTATTATGGCTTGTTGCTGTGGGCAAACGGCCTGCTCGAACGGATTGTCCTCTTAATAGTTAACGGCCAGCTCGCTCTTATGGAAATAGAAAAAAAAAAAAATAATAAAAACCAGAGGCCAGGGCCTCACTTCATGATGTTTTTATGGCGACTGCAGAAACCAGACGGCTGAGGGTTTTTTTTCCCATGGGGCCCCGATCCATCCTTCACCAACACGTACACACCACCACAACGCCCACTTCCACCCATCGCCCACCTCGGCTCACGGGTCCGGCCGGCCCACCGGGGCCCACGCCGGGCCCCTGGGGGCGAGAAACAAAGATAATAATTGGCTCCAGTTTATCGTTGACTGCATTGCGTGCATCCCACATTTGATCCATTGTTTTGTGGCCGGCAGCAACGGCCCAAGACTAAGAGCCAGTGAGCTCATCCGAGAAACATCCTCCGAAGGCTGCGGGGACGTCAGAGCAGCGTGGGAGGGCTGATGCTAGAGAGACGCTGGTACTGATCTGATCAGTGGGTCAACATGTGCTGCGGGTTCCAACGTCCAATCATCTAGCTGAGCTTTTAGTTCTGCCCGTCTTTGAGTAAAAATGTTAACTGTCATGGCGAGATGTTTGTTTTGAGGATTACTTTAGTGTTTCCTCGCAATATGAGGATCTTTGTGTCCGAGCACAAGAAAAAGGACTTCCTCTTCTCTGTGTCTCAACCCGACCTGATTCTGATGTAATAATCAAGCTGCACTGAGTTTGCTTGTTTTCTTTAATCACAGACGTGCATGTGTTGCAAGCCTGTCGGGTCCTAATGGGTCTCGATGGACTCGAGTCTGATTTCCACACGTTAACATGTGGCCCATTTCCGCTCAGTGGTCTGTGGGATGATGCCTGATTCATCCAGAACCAGTTCCTGTTTTCAGGAAGCCTGCACGGATACAGGTGACCGATAATGACATGATGACGTTGAACAACAGAAATGAGATTGCAAGAGAACGGAAAAACATAATGCGAAGGGAACTCAAAAGAGGTTTTACGTCACTGTGGAAAGGATTTTATGATTTTTCTGTTTCTGAAGTTGGGAGAAAGTAACTAATTACACTGGTGCTCGTTTTCTTCCCAGGAGACTTTGACCTTTAAATCCTCCAGAATTGGTTCGACAGTTTCGGTTTTACCAGTCGTGTCAAACGAATAATGGGAAAGTGGAAATGAGACGGCAGCTAAAAAATACAGCGGGGGTGAGGGAAGCAGGCAGGAAATCTGATCGGTGATTACCTCTGTCTCATTGTGAAAATGAAAGTCTTATAATAGAAACAGAAATGAGAAAAAGAAAGAAACGCTTGGGGGTGGATGTGGAGGAGGAGTGTGTGTGTGTGTGGTGGGGGGGGTGGGGGGGGGGTATTCACAGGTAAAAGCTGGAGTCATCTGGAGAAGCAGCGTGATGCCACTTGTTTTACGCTGCTATCGAGGATGAATGGACGCTGACTGAGAGGATGACGTGAATGAAGAAAGGAGTGGGTTGAGAGGAGGAGGGGAGCGGGAGATGGACAGTGACGGGGGGGGGGGGGAGCGAGGGATGAGGAGAGAGGTATCAGTGAAGCTCCCCACAACACACACTCATCCTCGAATTGATCTCGTCCAGGAACTCGAGAGTCACTTGTCAGGAGGTTGAGGCCCCCGGCAGGAGGAGCCAGCTTCGAACCGACGCTCCCCGGGGGGTCTCCTGGGCGCCGGAGCTGGACTCGGGGGGGGGGGGGGGGGGGGGGGGGGGGGGGGGGGGTCAAACAGACGCTGCATCAGAAATGACCTTTTATTAGAAACCCCATCAGGGTCGGTCGGCGGTGTCAGGCCCGATGTGAGGGAGACGACAGTTTGATTGATGTCATATTTACAGTACGATTGATCAGCGCCGCCGCCGTGCGCCACAGAAACCGGGTTCAGGGACTCACAACAGAAACTCTGCAGACTTGCATTGATTCTTTGTTATGAGCAGATAATTAGTTTAACATTTCAATTATCCAGTGACTTGCCAGGACTGGGGGGGTCTCTGCAAGATGAAAACAATACTTATTAGAGACTTGTTACCCACATTTTCTTCTTCTTAATACTTTGAATTTAATTTGACTTTTCACGTGTTCATCATGACTTCACTGATTCCTTGTGTCTCTGCCCTCATGTCTTATTTATTCTCTGCACATAGATATGTATGTTAATGTCATAATTCATTGCATCTGAGTACAATATAGACATTTCAAGTCTCCGCTGGTCACCTCACATCTTCACAAAGGAAACTATCACTGAGCAGAATCATTCATTGAGTTTACTCCTGAATTTTGGAGGCTAATACCGATATCAGTCTCTAAGAGCACCTCGATAACCATCCCTGACATTTGTGACCAGGAATTGAGACTAAGACAAATACATTTTACAGTTAAACGTGTATAAATATGCAACCTTGAATATAATTGTGAGTTTCTCTGCGTTTCAAACATTGTTGGAAACCTTTTGGATAACGTAAGTTCACTTTATGACATAGATCTGGTGGTTTTTAGACATTTTAATGAATAATATGTTCAAATAATGAACGTGTGAATGATCTTTAGTGGATTCATAATGTCAATGTGTAAATGTAACCATTTTCTGGTGTTTTTCTAACCGGCGGTTTCTTATTATTTTTCGGACGACAAAATATATGAACCCCTGATTTCGGGAGCTCGTCCTGTGATCTCTCTTTTCGCTGCAGAGAACGTGTCAGTGACCAAACCTGCGACTGCAGCTCAGGTCGGCCTGTGCTTCCATTAGAGGCGTCAATATTTACTGTGGATGCTGTCGGCTCTGGCTGGAACACGGCGTGGCAGTGGAACAAAGCCGGGCGCGACCTGCTCTGCTGAATAGCTGCTGTTCCTCTGATTGGAGCCAGGTCAAACACAGACGCACAAAGACGCGCATGCATGTATAAACACGGCTGTCCTCCCATTCTCTGCCATTTGCACATGCACTGTTCCTCTCTTTCACCGTCTCTTGTGTAAACTGACATGCACCTAGATACATGCAAGACATAATGACACATACGCACACACACACACACGCACACACACACACACATTCATCATTTCAATCACATGCAGTTCTAAGAAAATTATCATATTACAAAGGCAGAACAGTCACTGTCAATTTTTCAACGATCACAAATGCTGTCAATGATTTTCTGCTAATCGACTAATTGGTTAATTGACTTCCAGCAGTAATATATATATATACAGATAAACAACATGACAACAAACAAACTGTGTGGCTGCAGTATGGATTATAGACCCTGCCTCCTCCATGTTAGTCAAAGGGACCAAACAACATGTTTTTTCCAAAGATGGTTTCTGTCATTTTAGTTCCTGTTTCTGATGTTATGAAACTGGGGTGAAACATCATGATTGACAACTGACACTGAGTCGTGATCGATCAAGATCAATATTTTAGTTTGAGCAGTATGTATGTATATATATATACATGTACATTATGCGAGCTATTAGTGCACATATACTACACACAGTGTACTATTTGCACACAAACAATGTCAAGCTGTCTCCATTTCTGAAAAAGAATCAATTATTTGTCCTGTTGCATGAACACACAGAGAATCTATTTCCCCTTTCATGCTTTCATTCATTCACAAAGGACACACACACACACAAACACACATACACACACACACACACGCACACACACACACACAACCATTCCTCACAGTCAGCTGCTTCCAGTCTGTTTACAACCACAATCTTTTGTTTTGGCCTCATCCACAGTGTGTGTGTGTGTGTGTGTGTGTGTGTGTGGTGTGGGGGGGGGGGGGGGTCCTCTCAACCTTGACCGGGGCGCCTCAGTGTTTCTTTTCAGTTATGAATAGGTAAGAACAGATAACATTCTTCACGGGTATTGAACAGTGGGGAGCACAGCATCGGCGGATCGTGTGCGGTCTTGTCACAGACATGATTTCTGAATCAGTTCCAGAGCAGAGCATGTTGTTCTCTTTAGAAACTGGATGCGTTTGGATGATAGACGATAGTTTTGCAACATCAAATTAATCCGAGTGAGACAATATGTTAATTGGTTTTCCCGGCAAAAGCTTCGGTTCACAAATCGAAGTAGTCGGGTGGATTCCTTTGTGCGGCCGTGGCCTGGTGCAACCCCTCCTGCAGAGCTTCATCCATCTTCATCTATCATCATCCTTCATCTTCATCTGTTCCACATTCATCACGTTCATCCATCATGCATTAAAGAAAAAAACCAACACTGAAACACTTAATCACAGCTTAAATAAACCATTTATTACAGCTGTGAACCGCCTGATGCACAAAGCTTCTTCATCTGCAGGTAAAACCTGATGAAGTCGCAAGAATTTCAAATTCTCATGGAAAAAAAAAAGAGGATCAGGCTGAATAACGTGTAAAATGATCCTCAGGACAACCACAAGCTGCCATTTGATATAACGTTGGAGTCATAAAACTGGTGTCTTGGGTTTTAATATTATGTTCAGTGTGATTTACAGTAGCTCCAGTAAAGCACTGGAACAAACTGGAAGCTGCTTCGCTACTTATTTTTGAAAATAAAAGCTTCATATTTTGCTGGTGTGTCGCTCTCCAGGAAGAGTTATGCTTTAGTTAAAAATCTGTTTCCGTGCACAGAGATTACATTTGCATTCTGAAACATTTTTGCTCAATTTATACAATTTCCCGCAGCAAACAGGCGTCTCACACTGAGCCCACTGCTGCTTCAATTTTCTTCAATTTCAAATTCATTTTGTCCTTGAAGCTCCGCTGTGTGAAAGCACGAGGGATGTGGGGTTGAAGGGGGATGAGGGCGCTCAACAAACACTCCAAAGATCCTTGAGCTCCGTCCCACAAGTAATAACAGAACACACAGAGGACGGACGGACGACTTTCCTCGACAGGAAGCGCCGCAAAAAAAACCTGCCTCTTCTCACTGTGTCTGCCAATAAACTGGCAGAGACAATTTAAATATTTCATTAATTAGAGCAGAACAATAACAACACCTTGCAAAAGGGTCTGGGATCAAATCCCACAGGAGCCGGTGGGAACGAGATCCAGATCCTCCTGTGCGAACACACACGCACGTGTTAGTGTTTGTGTGTGTTGCGACTTGCAGTTGTGAATCGTGTTGCAGCTAAATGTCAGGTTTTAGCAGTCAGAGGGGGATAAGCGTGATTTGAATAATGTTTCCTGTCAGCTGCTGCCTGGCTTGTTAGCTGCACACACACACACACACACACCGACACACACACACACACGCTAACACATTCAGTCAGGTGCATACATGTATGGAGCTGTATGTAACACTTAAATGCACTGTGACAAGCGTGGACACAATAGCGGACTGGAAGACACTCAAATGCAAACACGGTGTGGCAGGCACACGTGTGCACAAACATCCAGAGGTATAGAAATATACAGCTGCACACAGATGTGCTCTCATTCGATCTGTTGGGAATAAGCATCATGTCTGTTGCACTTTCCTGCACAGAGCGACGCACGGATTCTATATTACACTGGATTAGGGATTCACAGAGGTGGGTCGATTTTCCTGAGTATAATAAATAATTAATTGAATATTATATTTGTAGATTTTTTTATCTGACATGGATGTAAAGACAACAACAGGAATACTTTAAAAACAACTTTCAAGTAGTGCTTTGATTTCTGATAGGTGGTATTTCGGAGTAATGCTGCCAATCATACAAAATCAAGCGCTTTAGGAAGAGTAAATATTTGGTGAACTGATAAGCACACAATCTTGCACATGCACATAAACAAATGCACCTACTGGATGTGCACACACACACACACACACACACAACACACACACACACACACACACATCAAGAGATAAAAAGTGCTGCAATTTGCTGCCAAAGCTCGCATCATTTTTTCTAAGAGTAAAATGTTCCAATTTTCTACTTTTCATATTAGAGTTGTTACAGAAAACTACCTGCAGCCCTTTGGCTTTACTGTACATCACTGATGCTGGTGTGGTAAATAGGTACAGTTACTGCTGCGTGGATATTTTTCAAAATAAAAACATAATGGAGAGAGTGGCTCTCTTCCTATAGTGGCTTTCTTTATGTGGCTGTTCCAAGGTTGTGAGAGATTTCCGGTTGTTTGTTTGTGAAGTGTCTGTTTACCATCTGAAGGAAAGAGACGATCTTCGGTTCTTGTTAATGATTCGTGTCACTCAGCCGTTGCAGGTTATCAGACCAAAGCTTCGTCTTTTTCCACGAGAAACAATGCAGATACGACACGTGTGAACCCAGCGTGCAGCAGACAGCACGTCTAAACCTCTACGGTCGCCACAGGGCCCACAGGGGGCTCTGCAGGGCCGTGTGCTGACGACGAAGGAAAACACTAAACCACGGCACAGAAAAGAAATGGAGCAGCAAAGAGCGAAACTCGCATCCCTGTTATATAATTAGTATGTCAAGCATTGGGCCCCGAGGACGAAATAGTGCGGCTGCCTCGCCTGGGGAGTTGTGTGAGGAGGAGAGAGGACGGTGTCACATGAGAGGGGAAAGGCGGCTGTGTGGGGGGGGGGGGGGGGGGGGGGGGGGGGGGGGACTGGCCCAATATAACGCCGGTCAAGTATTCGTGGCGTCGGGCGGCCACACGCAGCGTGTAATCCCTGACACAGTTGGCAGTGCTTTGCTGACACGACATCCAGGAAGTCAGGAAAGTGCTGATGTGTCGGATCGAGGATTCACCGTCCACCTGATAGATTAAGTTCAGAGGGATTCTGACAGGACGCTCGTTTGTCACCTACCGCGTGTGTTGTTTTATAAAAATGATCTGTGGAAGGAGAAGGTTCCTGCGTATGAAATATGGCCCCTGGGAAGTTATGGTTTATTTAAAAACAAATCCCTGGACTTGGGAGTTTTCCAAACCTGTATAAGACAGAAGTCATTACGTTTCTATTCTGACTGGATCCTTATTTTCCAACCACACTGTTTAGATTCAAATCAAATCTGAGGATATTTTAAAGAGGTAAACATGAGAATGACCTGCTTGGATCGATCCATCCCTCAGAACCACAGAGCCGCAGCAGAAAATAAAACCAGACAGGTTGCATTTCATGTACAGGACTTTTATTTTTGGTCTTGCTCTGCAGGTAATGTCGTGTGAAACCTGCAGCTCATATAAACATGTCTTAGATTGATGATATCTAATCGCCCCCCCCACCCTGCTCTGTCGTTTTCTCATTCTCATCCTGCTCTTCCACCCGATTATTATTCTCTAATCATCACCTGTTGCATCTGTTAGCTGTGTAACCTTTCACCAGACCATATGCTCATTTTAAATTTCCACTGCTTTACACTTACTCCCGCACAGCGCTCGCTCGCCCGCTCGCTGGCAGCCGATAAGAGCATCAGCTAAATCCCTGAAATGCAAATGTAGAACGCCTTCAGCTGGGTTTATGGATCATGTGGGCTCTCACCCTGGAGACCACGTTGTAAAATCAACTGTATCTGCCGTGTGATTTATCTCCAGATCACATCCACGCTCCCCCCCCCCCCCCTACACTTCAGTCAGTGAGCAAACGGCATTATGAATGAATGAAGACGTCAGGCGAGATCATTGTTTAGCTTTTCGTCTGTCGAGAGCAGACATTGATAGAGATGTCTTTCCCCTTGATTAGGCGTGACCCATTTCTACCCCAACCCCCGTTCCAACACACACACACACACACACGCTCACGTACATTCCTGCATACACACACACAAACAAGCATGTGCATGTGCGACGTGGGCACGCAAACCCACCCACACACAAGAGCTGACACACTGGAGGCGCAGATAAGACACATTGTCGTCACGGCGACTCCATTCGCTCGCTTTGTGATGCAATTTCCTGGTCCTCACCGAGTTGAGAAATGCCATCAATCAAACCGCAGCATCCCAAAGCGCCCGGGGGGGGAATTCATTGGAACCGGGCTCGACCCCGTTCTCCAGTCGGTCTCGGGGCAGTTTTCCCCCCCGAATCAGTGCCGTCATATTTGGCCAGTGGTTGCCAACGGTTACAGGCGATGCGTTGCTAAGTTAGAGGCCGAGGAAATGTGAAGAGTTCAGCTCCTTTAAGGTTATTTACCACCTCTTCATATTAATAAGCAGATTTATTGTTAATTTGTTGTTTGTTTATTTGTCGGCAGGATTCTGCAAAAACTACTGAACTGATTTTCATTTTGAAGAGGCTAAACAGAGGCTACGTTTAGCATCGAGCTAAAGACACTTACTCAGGACAGACACTTAGTTTGACTGAGGTTTGTACGTGATGGTTCATGAGACCAGTGAGTTTCACATCCGACTTTAACTGGGAACCTCTCCCTCTCTCTCTCTTTCCTCAGTGAACCCTGCAGCCACCTCGGTTAAAATTAGGAGGCCGCATTCGATTTCTGTCTGGCTGCGACATGATAGGACTTTTAATCCGCAATGAAACAAAGCCCAATCTCCCTCTGTATTTATTTCAAGGCCGACTATGCACCAGTATAGCTCCCGATAGCAATAACGTGCCAGTAAAAAAAAAACACTTGGCATCGGGAGCAGCAATATCTTTGACTGATGCTGGGAGACTTTCCTTTTAAAGCACTTGTTTGTGCAGCAGCGTCGACTTGCAGACCAGAACAACTTTACACTGAAACATGTCAGACGCCCCGAACATCCTGACACAGATGAAGGTTTCTACTCAAAGCAGATCAACACGATCTCATGGGATCGTTTTAAAAAACAGCTCGTCACTTTCAGGACATATTGTGTCGTGTCGCGTGACGTTTAATGTCATTTTGGCTGAGGTGCGTTCAGGGAGATAAATGTTCTTTTTTTACAGGGACAAAAACAAAAGTAATGTCAAAGTCTCTTGCAGGAGATTGTTCCATTCTTCAATGATAATGGTGGTGAAGTTTAAGATGTTTTCAAAATGCTCCACAAAGAAAGTTCAGTTAGATATTCCATTCATTTATCTGAGTGATTTTCAAACAGCAAATGTTTGAGACTTTTAAAATACAAGTTTAAATCCTGCAACCAGGATCTGATATAACAAGTTATATATAAAGTGAGACTGGGAAGAGAAGCAAACGACAATATAATAATATAATAATAATATCGGCCATTAATCCTCAATGGTGGGATTAACACGTACTGGTGTAAATGTGTGGGAATGCCCCAGGTTCAGCACCCTGGACAGCGGTCATGACGTCACCATTTCGTAAATGTTTACAGATAAATGTCCAGTTAATATCGTACTGGATCGATATAATCCCCAAATGGTTATTTATCTAAATCTGGCACAACATGAATTCAAACGTAAAAAATCGAAACAAATTCAAAACAAACTCAAAATCATACTTCGGTGGAAATGCAGAGGACAATGAGCACAAAGTATAAAAAGTGTTTGTTGGGTTGGAACGAGAATATGTTGAAACCTATCAGTGCACTTTGCTTCGGCAGCTGGTGGAGGTGGATCCACGCTGCGCAGGGAGCTCGTCCCTCCGACAGGTTCCAACGTGACTCACAGAGGTTGTGACTGGATTCATTGAGTAAAACACAAGAGAAAGAGCAAGGTTCAGACTCGTGTTTGTTGTTTTTGGGGGAAACACTCGATCGTTTGGAGCTCAGACGTGAAACCGTCTGAGGTGTTGAGAGGGAGCTTGATACAGATGTGACTCTGCTATCAACTTATCTGCAAACCCCAACTAGATACTGGTGTCAGGGGCTAAAAGGTGGATTAGTATCTATCAGTGGACCCACGTTTGAGAGGAGGAAGTCAGGCTACATGGAAATAAAACACTTAAACTCTACACACAAAGACTCACAACTTCACCCATGGTCCGCACTGGGCATCATCACTGGAGCATGTGAAGCATCTCTCTCTCACTCTGCTTCCTGAGGCCAACACACATATTATTTGGGAGTTGTTGCCCAAATACTGTTATTACATCCGCTGAGTGTTTGAGAGCGCTCTGCTCCCGTAATCTGCCGCCGGTCGGCCGCGCTCCGGCACGACGGCGAGTTGAAAGACTCGTCTGGATGATGAATCGTGGCTCTGTGTGCAGACTGCGCGTGAGAAGAGCACGGGAGTGTTTCACAAACCTCTGCTGTGAATGAGTGATGCTGGCCAGTCGCCATCACTTGCATTACGGCCGTCAGCGTGGACACAGGGAATCCGTCTCCCGCCGCCTCGGCCAAAGAGCTGCGGCTGTAACAGATGATGTCTGGAAGGGACACAAGTGGGATTGCTGTTGGCCGTCATGTGATCCAGAGAAATACGCTGGTTGGTTGCGTTTGAGGCCGTCAGAGCCAAAAACAGGACCTGATGCTGCTGCTGTGACGTGAGGCCGGATGGAGAAACTGCAGATGTGAGCTTGAATACAATGAAATGAAATACATCTCACTTGTAACATCAGAAAGAAACACTTCCTGGTAACTGGAGCAGCTTTTACAGTCGTATAAGTTCAGTTTATGTTTTTCTCCTCAGTGTTTGGATTCGTGGACCAAAAAATATGTTTCTATCGATTGTTGACGGAACAAGAAGATAGAAGATTGAAATTACAGATGTTACGTAATCATTGAAAACATGTCTCCTTTGTTTTCTTATGTCATCACAAACTTAAATAAAGTTTGTTTATTTAAGTTTAAATATAAAATACTACTTATGATGCTCACAACATCAGAATTTTTCAATTAAAGACATTGAAGATGCCATAAAAACAGATCATTTAGTTTTTTTCACTCAAAATATACAGAAAAACATTCATGCTCAGTGGATTCAGATGATTCTTCATCAGTCGTCTGATCGTTCCGGCTCCTCTTCTTCATCAGTGCCCGTTACCAAGATAGTTTGTCTTGATTATTGTACAGTGGGAGGACGTGGTGCTGTCGCTAACCTGACCCTTTCCCCTTGTTCTTAAAAGAACCACTTTAAAAGAGTTTAGTTCTACTGTATGTTTGTCCTTGACAAATATATAACTGTCAGTTTAAGATGTAAGATTACAGTCTCGTATTTGTTTTTGTTATTGTCAAATAAAGTCGAGCTAATCTTTAACTTTTATTTACTCGGCATGAACGGAGTCAGTGTTCTCTTTTGCAGAAACGCCCGTTTTCACAATCGCACATTTACACACTCACGCCCAGAAGCTGCTCGAGACGACCACCGTCCCGTCAGTCGCCTCCTGTGCAGGTGGAGCAGCCGAGGATTACGTGCCTTGCTCAATAGCAACCTCAGCTGTTGCAGTGAGAGCTGCTGTGATTCATCCTGTCGCTCTGGCAATCGAACTGACAACTGCCGCTCTGAAAGTGATTTTAATTTAACGCATTTCACACAGAAAACTCGACTTCGAGTCCTGTGGTGTTTTGCCTCCTTCAACCAGCACAGCGTCAGTCTACAAGGTCACCGTGACCTTTGACCCTTGACCTTTGACATCTCATCGGTTCATCTTTGAGTCCAAGTGACAACTGGTGAAGATCTGATATGATCTGTTGAATCGCTGCTGTAACGACGTGTTCACGAGGCAACAACGTGGTTGGTGAGGTCACACCTGGGGCCTTGACCTTTGACCCTCGAGCTCCCAAATCCCCCCCCCCCCCCCCCTTGTATTCCCATAAGGTGTTCTTGAGACATCACGTTCACAGATACAGGTCGGACTGACGGACAGGATGTGGAAAACAGTGATAAGAAGATTACAAACAGAAGAAATCGAGAGTTAATTCAAGACAAACCATTTACAGATGAGACTTTACTCTTATTTGAAAGCATTGAGTGAGGGAGAAGCTGATGATGCATTGAGTAACACTGTTCCTGGATGATCACCCCCCCCCCCCCCCCCCCCACACGTCACACTCTCTGCACTCTACACTGTGTTATTATCGTACTCTATTCCTCCACAGGTCAACACACAGGTTGATGCAGGAGAATCATGCCGTTTTCAAAGTGTTGCCATTTTTTTTTTGATCCGCTCCCTCCTAATCCCCCCCCGAGTGCAGACTCGCTGTAACATGGACCATTAGCTAAAGAATGTTGAACATAACCATACCGGTTGTGCCTAGCCAGCCAAATCAAATAACTCCTTTTACAAGCATCGCTTCACAACGCCGTCCGGCTTCCAGGGCCCTCCGTCAGGCTCGTGTTGATTCTGCCGGAGCCTTGAGAACAGGGGCACGTTAGCCTTGATTTATGCCGTCTTATTGGAATTCCTTTACGAGCGAGTGGCCCGTATGAAAAAAGGATGGATTTCTCAAGAGAGAGAGAGGGGGGGGGGGGGGTTCTTGACTGATAAGGGCCCTATTTGCGGTTGGGATCAAGGAGGTCCCGGCGATGAATCATGGTGATGTGAGGGAGTGCGGTTGGAAGGGAGCCAGGCCGGGGCGTTATGCAAGAGTCGAGAAGTGATATCTGCCAGAGAGTTTACCCACAGGGGCGTGGAGCCGGGGGCAGAGCCAGAGGAATGTAGATCTGCCTGATACCTGTGTGGTTCCACAGGAGTTGACATCAGTTTGCAGTGAATTGAAGGTTTCTATCACTTTCTTATGTCACTTCTCTCATGCAATATGAGAAGTTAAGGCAATTGCACTTTATTATTACAAGCTGCAGCAGAAGCTTTTCTTCCTGTGTGTTTTTCAGAAAAGGGGGGCGATCGTAACTTTTCTGTAATTGCAGTTCCCATCCATACATGTAATTACTTTCTTTCAGCATTTGAATTTAGGAATTCAGGAGAAGTCCTGGATGTGATAATGGTGTGATAGAAAAACGACCTTAAATGACAGAACTTTGACATTTTAGTTTGGTCCGTGTCCCATCCACGAACACGGAGGAGGCTGGGTTTTGGCTTCACTTCATTGGGAGCTCTCAAGTCGTCCATCTTTATGGTGGAGACCAAAACTGTCTATTTACGATAAGTCGTTTGCTAACTGTTGTGTTTTCAGCTTCTTTTTCTTTCTTAATGCCAATATATAGAAAGTATTTATATAGATTTGACTGTTTAATGTATGTTTACAGATTTATGAAGATGTATTACAATTGGTTGTATTTCAGTTTGTGATACTAACAAACTCCTCAAATATAAAAAGTATTACTTTTGTGCGTCAGCTTTGTGTTTGATGTTGAGTGGTCGCTGTGTGTTTGTTCGCTGAATAAAACTTCTCCTTAAAAAACGGATTTAAAACAAACTCCACCGCTGAAGTTCTGCCAATCCAATTAATGCCACAAATCCTTTTCACCGCCATTTACCCGCCTGTCGTGTTTTCTGTAAAACTCCTCGTTCCCCTGGCGTCTGTCCACAGACAATCACTGCTCAGACAGAGCGGCTCCTCTGCGTCACTCCTATGGATTCAGACTCATCTTAAAGCTGCTGTGCGTTCACTTTGCTTATCACAAAAAGTGTAATAAGTTCTTTACTGTCTTTCATGTGTAAATCCTCCAGAGGCAGCAGGCCTGTTTAATTTCTAATAGATATGTTTTTTTTTGAAAGATTCATAAGCCAACAAGTGCGCACAGCGTGCACAATCACTTCCCCTTCATGTTGGAAATTCAGGTTTTCTTTTTAAACACATTTAATATCCAGACCTGAAGTAACCTGCCGATGTTCCTCTGTGAATTAACGCTGCCGCCGCACGTCAACACGACGGCTTTGATCCGGGTGAAACTCACCTGTTGCCACGAGGTGTTTGTTCAGCGGCAGGTCTGTGTGTGTGTGTCTGTGAGAACCAACACACACACTCAGTGGCAGGTATGTGTGTGTGTGAGAACCAACACACTCACATGACAGCGACGCTTCCCTCCACATAGCTGCTGTCGTTCTCATCTGATACTGACAGAATCCACCTGCACTCAGAATAAAGGCAGACAGAGCTGCTTCGGCTCAGTATTCAACATGTCTCCAAATCCTGTAGTGGCTTCCTGAAAATAATATCAGTGCTGATCGATTAGCTGAGGTCAGACTGTTTTTTAAAAGGCAGGATAAAAGGCCTCAGTCTTTGAAGCTCATCAGTTCCCTCGTGCTCCAAGTTATCTCACATGACTGAGCACTGCGGTTACACGTGTGGGCACCAGGGGGCTGCAGGTACACAGACCAGACGACAGCGGGGGGGGGGGGGTATTAACCTCCCTGTATTAACCTGCTGCTGCTGTGGCCTTAATCTCCATCAACACACTCTACATGTGAATGTACAGGATCCAAGGTTGAAGATTTTGGGGCCTTTCAGTTTCTAGCTTGACCGATCAAGTCACGTTTGAACAGGCCTTGGTCGACTGTAAAGCATCGGCTATCGAATTTTTAACTTATCTACGTTCATATGCAGATAGCTGTTAATAGAGATGAGCCCAAATGTTGCTGGGACCTTACACACCAGGAAAAAGCATCATTGTTTGTGTTTGCTTTGGAGAAACCTGCCCTGTTCACGTTGTGCAGTGAGCAGAAGACAGAGCCCCGAAATATTGGCCCTTGCCCCCAGAGGCTACACTTGATAGCCGCTGGGCTCCGGCATCAATCAAACCTCAAATGAATGGTGTTGAATGGAAATTCTGTGAAAGTGAATGGACGGCCGGAGGCAGGTAGCTACTCTGCAAAGCTCTTACTTTGCATTTTATTTAGAATTTCAGCCTTCGAGCCAGCAGGATTTCCAAAAACATGTTCTCCTGGCTCCACACTCACTTTTTAACCAGGCTGCATATTTCATTCAAAGAGAAAACTGAGGTGTTCTCCCAGGTCAACAGCAAGTCCTGCACACAAACACACACTGGTCTGCATGACACAGAACCATATCGGACCTGAACCTAACCTGAAAATAGGTCTTTACCCAAAACCACATGATTTACATTATAAAGAACCACTTTTTGTCCCCATAAGAAAAACTAAACCCCAGGATATGACTTTGTAAATATAGTAGAGTCCCCAGAACATGATTAATACCTGGACCACACACACTCGCTCCCTATGAGGCTTTTCACCTGCTGCACCATCTTATTCTTAAAAACAGGCTTTTGTCAACAGTGTGTGTTTGTACACGCAGCACCGTGGCCTCTGTGCATTTCAAAAGGGGCTGCGAGCATTTCTGCACACTCAAGAGCAGCGGTGCTGCCGGGGATCACGTCTCAGGGCTCAAAGCACTTTGCTTCTTGGAAATAATTCAAACAAGCCGGGGCTCCAAGGATGTTTTCTGTATTTGTTGTGGAGGATAATGATGCCGTTATTGGCCTCGCTCACGCTGCGTAACAATCTATTTCCATTTACCCGGTGCACGGCGGCTGCCACCTCACCGCGCTTTCCAGAAAGCACTCGAACGGCACATATAATACTCGTGATTTGCACTTTAATGACCGAGCTTATTATAATAATGCAACTTGGAAGATTAGCTGGATTACTAATGACGTGTGAGATCATCTGCTGCAGTGGTCAGCGCTGGTATGGAAGTGTGCATCAGACTGAGTGCTGCTGGAGTGAAAGAGCAAAGCACTCCGATATTTCACATTTTAAACGGAGTAAGTGAAGTAATGAGTGGAAGTCGTCCCAGAAGCCCCAGCTTTGATTAAAATTCACAGAACTGGCGCGACGGCAGTTCACTGGGTTTTTTTTTTCCAGCAGAGCAGAGCTGATGTCTGAGGTGCAGGGGGGGGGGGGGGTGGCATCAAACCAAAACCTCCAAGAAAAGACACGACTCCAAACCAGATCAATCACATGATTCTGTGCAAACTGTGCACGAACAATAGAAACTTACAAACATTTAAAAGACTGCAATCCGATATCGTACGTAGACTCCGAGTCCAGAAAGTGAAGCTAATGTGGAAGTGCCCGGAACCTGAATTTTCTCGAATGATCAGCAGGGGGCGACTCCACTGGTAGTTTCTATAGAAGTCTATGATGTGATTGACAGCTGGTACCGTCCAATGGGTGGGTCCGAGGTGTCAGATCAGAGGTTCCTCGCCACGGCTCATTTACTGCAGGTGACTTTTACAGTTTCAGAACGAAACGCTGCAACGAGCATCACAAAAATCAGGTTAAACTCACAGTGAGTAGCTGTCGTGAAGTATTTCCTGTGGAGCAGTGAGGTGAAGGGTGAGGGTGCGAATCCACGGAAGTGTTTACTCTTTAACTATTAAGAGTTTTGAAGAGAGTTTCGTGGTAACAGCTGCAACACGACGTCACCACTGTAAACATACACGTCTCTCAACACACACAGTGATATTTATGCTCTGAAACACACACTGTGTATTTCCAAAACACGACTGCTGTCACGAGGGAGCGCACACACACACACACACACACACACCTCCACCCTTTCTTCTCAGCCTGGAATTCAGATCCGCGCGTGTGTTTTGCCTTGATACATAATGGAATGACACTGACATTTCCCCTCAGCTATTTCACACACGGGCGTCGACAGAACAATGCAAACAAAGGCCGCGCATCCTTGAGGAGCGATCTCGAGGCCGAGCTGACATCACGTTCTTTTCTCTCGTCCTGAAAGCCCCGATTCAGTGTTGACTCTGGAGCTCGCTGAATGCAGACGATCCCCCCCCCCCCCCCCCCCCCCCCCTCAAGACAAACGCAGAGAGGTTTTTTTTTATCTGAGGCAAATTCTTCAAAAAAAAAAAAATGTTGAGGGCTGTTTATTACAGTGACAATGATCAATAATGACTGATGTTGTAATTATAGGCCAATAGCAACGTTGAATCTCAAGTAGGCCGAGGAGAAAAAAAAACTGCGAGCGCTACTCCATCAAGAGCACGTTCATCTCCAGCAGCAGTTCTCTGTCTAATTAATCTTCATTTCCAGGACAGATCCCTCTCACTAATGCACTTTTATCATTGCTCACCGTTGCACCCGATGAAAATGTGCGAGACGGTCGGTCGGACGCCGTGTTTTTCGCACCTGAAGCCAGCGCTGCGTGTTTGTTCTGTGCGAGCTGGTGGAAAAAGTGAATAATGCATGTTGCTCTGTTCTAATTTCCCAACAGCCGCTCCTCGTTCGTTCTCCTCCGGCTCCGTGTTTGTAATTGTCTGTCATCATTATGAAAAGTATTGACAGCTCGCGTGTCTGTCGGCACACGAGCTGCCGCTCAGGCTCCACGTTCCTCGTCTCGGCGGGACGCACCCTGTTAAATACTGTAAGTGTCAGATGTGGAGGAATCTCATTTTTTGACAACTTCCTTATTAACAGACCCGTAAAAAACTATACAAGGATCCCAGGAATTGAATATAACTGTCACTGTCTGCTTTTTAACTATTTTAGTAAAAAAAAAACATGTTTATTGTCGTTATTATTATTATTATTATTTAGTATTTGCTGCAAAAAACACTACGAAGGAGGAACAGCAATGGGGAAAAGTAAGAGCAGGGATTTATTTTCTCGGTTTGGCGACAAGGGGCAAACTGTCCCTGAGTACGACACCGTGTGGTCGTCGAGTCACGAGCAGCAATCCTCTTTATGATCTGCAGAGTTTTCCACTTCAGCCGGGAAAAAAGATTTATGACACATTTTTGACCTTTGTCAGTTTTTGGGGGAAACTTTTCTCTTCTTTCCCCCAAATTGTCTGAGTTTACCTCTCGTGCCGTCGTGTGCTCCGTCGGCCTGCTCCCATCACACTCTGTCGTTTTGCATAAGAGGGCGGCAGCTCTGATGGGAAATACATCCTCCATAAATCTGAAGTTTTTCATTGATTTAGCAGATCAGGCTCTGGGACGATCTTCAGCTGCTGGCGATCAATGCCAACGGTGACCTTTGACCTCCGGTGCTTCATCAAAACTCCTCCAGAACCCGCCCCCCCTCACAGATCGAAGCGAGCGGGAGCGTATTGATCTGCGGGGAGACGTTCGCTCTCAGGCCCGGTTCCTGCAGAACTTTTCACATTAGCATCCCTGATCTGCGGCTGTCAGGCTCCTCCCAGCTGCTCCGCTGCTGCAGCAACAGTTGTCACATTAGCAGCCGCCGCGTTGTCACGTTATAATGAAGCCACAGATTGTTTTATAGGGCACCTCAGGTTTGTCTGCTGTTGTTTGGCAGCTATGAAAATGTTCTCTCACTAATTAGGCTCAGCAGCTAAAGACAACCCCCCCCCCACCCCAGCCCACATCTCGCCAATTATCTCCCACTCAGAGCAAAACGTGTGTTTGTACGAGTGTGTTTGCACAAAGTTCCCTCCGCTCTCTCCTTCACTGCAGAGTTCCTCAACACTCATTATAAATAAAAACATTGATTGAGTGGAAATCACATTTCAGTCATTACCCGACTGCATCGAGACCTTTCGGCTCCGTTAACTAATCAGCGCGTTGCTCGTTCGGAGTTCACAGCGAGCGAGCAGACCTGAGGTCGACTGAGGTCTCGTTATCTTTGACATCATCACACAACAAACCAAGGAGCTAACATCCAACCGTACATGCTCATTCTTCCTTTCTTCCTCACGCGCTGGGACGGTTTATCCGCGACCCCCACGTCAAGGGCATTATTGACGTCAGGCCTGAGATGTCCAGCTCAGGACAGACTGTGTTTAAAGATGGACGACGTGTGTCCACCTCTTCCCACCGTCCCAAAATGAAGCCCGAAAAACCCCACTGGATCCAAACGCTGCCATTTTGTACCGTACCGAAAATACAAAAGCACAAAATATTCGAAAAGGAAGTTTCTCAATTACTCAAATGAACAAAATGAAGAAGTTAATAAAGTTTAAACGATTAAACAAAAGTGACTCCACCAGGGCTGAAAGAAAACATGAGCGATATGAACAAAATAAAAAACACATTTAATACAAAATGAAATGCTTATTTAAAATAGAGATGAGACATATTTCCATTCATATTTGAAGTAATAAGTTATTTCCAGCAGAAGTGAGTCACTGAGTCCGTGGCTTCAGCTTCTTATTCCACCAGCTGCGGGATTTCTTTCAGGGACACAAACAAGAAAGACATGATATTATCCCAAGTCCGTTATATTTGTCGTTACTTCAGAGTTAGATGAGGATCGTCATCACATCTAATGACCAATTCAATCTGAAAACCAGGTCACTGCACTGGGTTCACACACTCTTTCTTGCCGCGGTTTTCTTTGTGCCTCGAAGCTGCATTTCTCCGGGTTTGCATCATCGTCACGTGTGCACATGTTTCTGGTCAAGCTTTACTGTAACACACACACACGCACACACACGCACACACACACACACACGCACACACACACACACACACACACGCACACGCACACACGCACACACACGCACACACACACACACACACACACACACACACGCACACACGCACGGTCAACACGACAGGATTGCCGGTGTTTGTCTTGTTTGGGAGGAGAAATGAGCTGAGATAAGGAGCTGGGATCCTCTTGTTTGTTTACATCTCTATCACAGAAACCTGACAGCAGTCATACTCTTCAAACAAGGACAGATGGCTGCTGGGAAAGTCAAGAACAAGTCTCTCTCTCTCTCTCTCTCTCTCTCTGTCTGTCTTTTCATTTTATTAACTAATATTGTTATAATGATTCTTAAACTTTTATCTTTCATGTTTCTGCAGAACCTGCGTTTGCACCGACTTGTCTGTAATCCATCCTACTGTTTCCAGATGTTATTAAATATTCTTTTCACTATTGTGACATCTTTTTATTTATTTATTTTTTACTTTGAAAGATCACTAAACTTTTCAACTGTCTGTCTGCAGCTGTGCAAAACTTCTTTCTGGGACATTTGAACAGGTCATTTTTTTGTGCATCTGTTTGTAATTTAGATTAGAGAAAAACTTTGGGGTGAATTAATTCTCACACTTTGCACATCCTGTAGAAACAGGCCCTGTATTTTTCATGAGCGTTTGCAGATTGAAAACTCCGATGCATCGCTTTCTCTCACATTTTCTGACGTCTGCAGTGAAAATGCATTTCCTCTCCTTAATAAGTGGTGAATAACTTCCTTTCAACCATCCATCAACAGCACCAAGAAGCAGCCGGTTCCTCCCATCGCCGTAGCTGCTGTCGCGGGTTCTGTCCACACACCTTCCTGTCTCCAGTCAACAGAGGACGGTGGATTCCGGAGAGACCCACTCGCTCTGTTTGGGCGAACGCAGACCAGACGCCGGTTCCCTGGACTCTCCGCGAGGCAGTGGAGCGTCCACTTCTATCTCACACACTGACAAGCTTCCACCCAGCTATCTCATACCTTTCATTTTAGGGTTTATGAACTCGCATGCATGCAAGAGTGAACACATGCACGCGCGGGGAGTGGGGGGGGGGGGGGGCTGGGAAAGTGAAATCGCGCATTGCTGCTGGTGTGGTAACCTCTTTCTAGATGATTTCATACTTTCACTCACCTAAATCCAGTTTTGTTACTTTACTTGAACATGTTTTACCTTGTGTATGACTTTCTTTGATTTCTACATCTCCAGAGAGAAATGAAGAAACTGTCAGCGTCGCTTCCTGTGGAAATCGACTTTGGAGAATTTAGACCTTTGACATTCGCCTGCAAATGTGTGACTGTGCCTTTACTCAGAGGCTGTTTGGAGTGATTAGAGTAAAAAGCTGAGTTGTCCTGATGTGTTCATCCGACTTGGAAAAGACCCACAACCTGGAGGATCGTGTGCGGGACCCCTCAGCAGCGAGTGTCCTGAGGGTTGTCGCTTGTCTCTGATTCTATTAATGTTATTATTGGAAAAGATCTCTGGGAAAGGTTGCAGGGAAGAGGAACATCTGGAACGCCACGGTTACCCTGCTGCCACTCGGACCTGACCTTCATTTTGTCTTATTAATTGAGCATAACCTGATTATTTCTACAGGTCAAGTTTCATATTCCTGAAAGTTGGACGTTACCATTAATGATATGACACAGGTTGTAATAGATTACAATTGTTTGCAGGATTTCTCCTTTTACTCAAATGAAGAGTTTATTGACTCTCCCACCAAGAGAGAAACTACTTCACTGGTCCCGAGCCGAACCTTTTACAAACCAATTAGATCAACTCCCAACACAAGCTGTTTCAGAGCCGGGCCGCTCTTCTTCTCCGCTCCTGAAAATATGTAATTTATCGGGGTTTTCACCTGACAGCGATATGTTGTGTGTGTCAGCTGCGAGCGCACGTACGCATGCACACAAATGAAAACACTCAGGCGTGCCGAGATACTGGTGCATATGTGCGTACACCCACAGATCGGCACACACACACACACACACACACACACCACATTTCAAAATCCAATTAAGCCGGGGCTGTGGGATCTCAGGCCCACATGCCAAATGGCTTTGAGTGTCTGCACGTCATCCAGAGTGTGAGACAGCTGACAACAAGATTATGGCCATGAGCGGCGCGTTTGTGGTTCGGCCCGGTGGAGGCGTATTATTAGCGCGACAGAAGAGAGCCAACGTTCCCCCCCCCCCCCCCGCCATGTGGCGACTTGTGTCATTTGAACAACGAGGAAAAAAGCTTTCCTCTCACGCGTCGCCGATGTGTGACTGATTTGTGCGTTTGTACATTTGTGCGTGGATGAGGAGCGAAAGCTTTTGTGTGTGTCTGTGTGAAGGATTTCTGTGTGTGTGCCTGCAAGGATGTGACCGCAGCGGAATCTAACCAGAGTCAGATGTGAACTGTTCCTTCTTCCATTCTGCAGGAAGTCAGAGCTGCATAGACACTGACTCTGTTTGTCTTATTGCAACATGTTTCAGGCAAAACCTCGAGCAAACCTGCTTTTTCCATTGGACTCAACCAAGATTCTGCACAATGTTGAAATTGTAGTGAGACGAGTAAAGAAAAACGAAGCCTCGTACATCGACAGCTTCTCAGCGACATCGAACAACTGTCAGGTTTGACAAGCTGCAGTCACATTGATGCTGAGCCAACGTAGAATAACAGTGACACCTAAAAAGCTGAATTCGTTTATAACCACAGACAAATATCGTTAACTCGCCACAGATTTCCTCAACGTTCACAGTCAACTGGTTCATTTCAGGGTTTTAAAGTTTTAATCAGTTTTTATAAGTTGGCTTTAAATGCTACAAAACCCATGAGCCTCAACATGAAGACGTGATGACAGGACCCTGACGACAAAACATCATGATCATCCCTCTGGTGGCCGGCCTCCAAAAACACCCTGCCTCCTCCAGGTTGGCAGATGGGACATGGACCACTGGAGCTGCGAAGGTCCCTCACGTCAAAGATGGTTTCTGTCATTTCAGCTCATTCTTATCACGCTGATGTTTATTCACCAACGTGACGTATACGAAACAACCTGAGTCTATCTGAACGAAACCAACACACATCATTTAAGTTCTGTGGAAACCTGGTGTGTGTGTGTGTGTGTGTGTGTGTGTGTGTGTGTGTGTGTGTGTGTGTGTGTGTGTGTGTGTGTGTGTGTGTCGATTCTTTCAGCCGTCGCCCAGAGTTAACTTCTTCAGACTTGTGGCTCGAAGACGCAGAATCTTCCTCTGTCGTGCAGGAGAAGAAGAAAATGAAAAATTTAACAATGAAAGCATAAAAGCAGTTGACTGGGGATTGTTCCCCCCCCCCCCGCATGTGCATCTGTGTGTATGTGCTTACAGTGGAGCTTTCTACATTTCCCTCGTGGAGTCACTTTGTAGTTTTTTTTTATTCCTCCATAGTGCACTTCTCTTGCCAATTAGCTGACAGTTGTTTTATTATTCTTTTTCAAAAAACCTCAATCCTTAAAAGTGAAAGGGAGAAAGCAGGGGGGGGAGGGGGGGCTGGGGGGGAACCTATGCTTATCTTTACACCAGAGCATCGCCTCTGCACCTCGCACCCCCCGTCGCAATACCTCGGGAGGTTGGCTCAGAATAGCTCAATGATCAAAAGGCATGAAAATGACATGTTGTTTACACTGAAGTTCTGCAGAGGGGTGGTGGTGGTGGGGGGGGTGGCCAAATATTTGGAGCGTCAGGGTGGGAAAGATGTCAAAATGTGGCAGAGCTTCATAAACAATTAATTCTTTTGACTCTATTCATGTTTGTCAGTCAAGCATGTGTGTTGTGCTCAGAGCAAGTGGGTGTTCATAACGTGCAGGGGGCGAAACAATGGTGTCACGGCCTTTGACCCACAGAGAAAGAAAGAGACAAACAGCACTTTACACTCGGGGGGGACTCTTTGTTTGGCTCCTGCAGCTCAATAATGATCAAACAATCATGTTAAACACAAAACGGCAGCCGCACAGTGAGAATATTAACAAGTGCATGTACGTTTTTTTAATAAAACGCTGATGCATTTAACGTTTATTTCTTATTTTGTGTTCGTTGTGATATGAGCTGAAACCCAGTTAGCTCGTCGTACCTGAGCTGGTATTTAGTTTTTGTTGTTTTCTTTATTTAGTTTTCATATAGAAACAGGTTGAAATGTCCTGATTGACGTCTGACACTGACTCTGGTTCCAAATGTTGTCAACTCAGCAAGATAGCAGCGTTTGCACTTCAGCCAAACATCTGGACGTAGTGGGAGGAAATGGAGCTGCGATCTTTCGTATTAGAGAAGGTGAACGACGTCTCGAGGCCAACGTCCAGACCTTCAGCTGGTTTAACTTTAAAGACTAACTCAGGAACGGTTTAGCGTGTGAATCAACGTGTTCTGAGTCCAAATTACTCAACATCTGGAGGAAGTGGAGACACGTCGTCTATTTACGGTCGACGGTTGCTCCACCATCGAGGAAAAACTGATGAGAACAATCTGGACTGTACTTGTGTCGTGAGGTTTACTCTCATAGATAGTTTCTACATCTATCCCACATTTATATATCTATAAAGTTGCATCGTGTTGTCGAGGATGATCGACCTTGGTTCTTCTAACACGCTGCGGATCAGATCGGTCCAAATCTTTTCCACCTCTGTACCGACACAGTGAGCTCACCTCTCTCCCTCCTGAGCTCCACCCCTGCTTGTTGTGCAGTCATCATCATCACACACCACGCTATCTCTGTTGACATCTGCATTAAGCAGCCGAGGTGGGGGACGCAGCGGTGACCTGAGAGAGTTGTGGGGTAAACACCAGTTAAGCCGGGCCGGTGTTTACATGCAGCACGGCGGTTTGTTGCAACGCGAGCTCCCCTGGGAGTCCTGAGAACCGCCGAGCCGAGCGGTAAACAAGACGCAAGGGGGATGCTGGGAAAATAAGCTGATCAGCTGAGGTCACATCCGCCCCCCCTTTGTTATTCACAATGAGGAAGATGGATCATCACTGATCTGGCTCAGCTGACGAGAACATGCCGACCACCGTCGTCTGTGTTTAACACTGAACACACAGGATAACAGAACGATATGAAAGTCTTTACATCTTAAAGACTGTGATCAGAGGGTGTGGTGACAGAGAGAAGGGATCGCGGCCCGCAGGACCCACTGATGGAAAATAATGACATTGCAATGTTCAGATCCCATCACAACTCAAAATAGAGGCGTCGGTGTTTGCAAATGATGCAAAGACCGACTTCAAATGGGGATTTTAAACTTTTGATATAGAAAAAGTTCTGTGGCCCTTCGAAAGCAGCGTCTTCATTTAGAATACCATCGCTCGTCTTTAATTGTGTTAGACGATGAAGGCGTTCTGCTGTGGCGTGGGTTTTAAGTACATCAGTATCACCGCACGTCACAGGTGTCACAGGTGATATTTAAAACTGGCAACATGACAGAGCTTCCTGCGATCCGGCAACAGCAGTTGTGTTATTGTTGTCGTTGTGTTGAGAGTCACTGAGTTCGAGGCTCGTTTTTCAGATGCAACGAGCGACACATTTCTTTGCCGAGTCTCCGAGGATTAGATCAGACGACTCAGGGTCAGCAGGCTGCGTTCAGATTTTAAAAAGTGCACGTATCGATAATGTATTTGTGTATTAGAAGGTAAGACTTTGAACCATATTGTCACCAGTACACTCTTGTTGTGTAACATGCATGAATCTGTGAAAGGATCACGATTTTTTGGCCAATCAATTAACTGATAAAACCAAACAAGAACAATCTCACTTTATATTTTAAAACATTTCTCTTTACTTCAGCGTTTAACTTGATCTTTTTAAACTGAAATGTATTTATTTTTTCATTCTCTTTTCTTTTAAATGTCATTTTAACACGTTCTTATGTCACTTAACGTCTGTTCTTTTACATGAATTACATTTCAACATGTTCTTATTTGTATATATACCGTATGTTAAGCACCTTGAGCTTCATTTCTTAATGCAAATAAATAACAAATAAAGTTTATTATCGTTATTATGACTCATTTCTGTATCTTCGCTTACTGCTTCTCTGTCGCCGCCAATTTGCACGACAAGTCATATTGATTTGAGTCGCTGGGACTTTGCAATTATTATTTTCTTTTTTTTTGTAACAATGAGCCAAACTTTACAGACTGCACAGGTCGACTTGTAATTGGATTTTAAGAGCGATGGGTTTGTGTGCGATTGTGTGCGCTGGTGAATTTATAGTTGTGACAGTTCACATCTGTCTCTCTCCCTCTATCTCCTCTCTCTCTCTCTCTCACACACACAGACACACACTCCGTCTGTTTCTGTATGTGTCTGTGAACACAGGGGGTAAATACACGCGTGTGCCCGTGCATGTGTGTGTGTGTGTGTGTGTGTGTGTATCCAGGGCACATTGTCTGGACAGGGAAAATGAGAATGGATGGGATTGTAATTACTGAATGGAGATATCCACACAGTGTGAAATTAGAAAAGGCTGGGCGAAAACCTCCCACGGGCACAGCCGGGTAAAGAGAGAGCGGTTGTCATGGTGATAGGTGAATTCAAACAATGCTCCACAAACCTTCAGGGAAAGAGGTGCGAGTACGTGTGAGACAGTTTTTCCTTTGTGTGTGTTTGTGTGTGTGTGTGTTTGTTTGTGGGGCGGCGATGGTTTCGGGTGTCTTTGTAGATTTGTATCGTGAAAGAGGAGAGAAAAGTTGCGGCGACCTTGATGCCGACTTGCAGCGAGTTTCAATCCACGGCTTCGTCTCGGTCAAAAATAATAATAAAGACATGTTCTCCTCATGTATGCCTCACATTTATTATTAAGATTCACGTGTTCTGTGTATTGTGAGGCCGCAGCTGTCGACATATTTGTGTACAGTCACCATGGTTACTGTCATGTGTCCGTGTCACCGTGCTCTGCAGCAGCACACTGACTCACCTCAGTGAATCCAGTTAGCATTAGAGTCGTCTAATCTGATCTCGTACAGTTGTTCCTGCAGCTGTGGGTGAGTCACTCGGACGTGGAGCCGCTCACGTGTTCATCACCGTCCAGTGCAGTGGGTTCACTTTGAGATTCGGTTCTGTGATCTGAACATCTGGAGGATGATGTAGATCAGAGGTTCCCAAACTTAGGGGCCGGGACCACCGGGGGGGGGTCACGAGAGGATTTCCAGCAATCAAATTTAGGAACAATGCTCATATTTTAGCCAGTGGGCAGCACGGTGGTGCAGTGGTTAGCACTGTTGCCTCGCAGGTTCGAATCCCGTCTTGGCAGGGGTCTTTCTGTGTGGAGTTTGCATGTTCTCCCAGTTTCCTCTGGGATTTCTTTGGGAACTGCAGCTTCCTCCCACAGTGCAAAGACATGCAGATTGGTAGGTTTGATTCTGAGAGTGACGATGATGATGATGATGATGATGATGGTTGTTTGTCTCCGTCTGTTGGCCCTGTGATTCGCTGTCGCCCTGTCCAGGGTGAACCCGCCTCTCGCTGGATAACGGATGAATGGATGGATATTTTATATTTATACTTATAATTAAATTTAAAAATAAAACCCTGCAAATAAACATCAGCATCTGATTTTCTGTGTCCACGTGACCCCCCCCCCCACCCCCCCGAGGTGATTAAGACAGATAAGTGACAGCATTTTTCTGTGCCACAACAAATAGGTGCAAGTGTATTTATTATTTTTGTGTTTATTTTGTCTTTTGTCGGATTCTAAACTTGCTTTTGCACAGATTTTCAGAAGCGGCACCTTTAATACAGTCGTCTCCAGCGTTTAGCCTCTTAATCAATGACACTAAATATGATTTTTCAAGAGGAGAGATTAGTGAATCAATGACACAATAATAATATTTGCCCAGATGGTGAACTCCTTGTGTTCCCCACGGCCGAGGGTTGTTTCCTTTGAACACGCTGAAAGACACAGAACTAGTGAGCGTTGCCTTAAATAAACACAAACAAACTTTGCAAATTAATTTTATTGTCTGCGCTCAAAGACGCTCACGGTTGCTTTAAGGACACAACAAGCCCCCCCGCTGCCAAATGGAGCCGGAGAATCTGCCCCGTCTGAAACTCAACCCGGGGACACACGCTGCTGCCAAGATACCACGAACACTGTTAAGAAGAAAACGGCTATTTTCAGTCCGTGATCTCATTCCTGAAACATTTACATGTTTGTGTCCTCAGGGTGTTTGTGTTCTGTTTAATAAAAACATTCTTCAGTCTGTTTTTTTACTTTAAAGAGTTTTGGCTGCTTTACACTTTTTTCAAGAGGTGTGTCTTGTCTCGTTTTCTTGTTAGAGTGGCAAAATAAAGCAAATCTTCATTCTGTGAGACTGAGGCGTGGATTTCTTACGTTTCTTTAATTTCTTACTCCGTCGTAAAAAAGTTTGACGAACTTTGGCTTCATCGATTCAAACCGTTTCAAATCTCGTCAGCGATTCCGTTTGTTTGTGGACAAACACGTGACATTTGTTCTGTGTTGTCGGTCGACGTGTTGGTGTTGGAACAAAATGACGACGTGTCAACAAGATCGCTGACGGATATTTTGCAGTAAATATCACAGTGTGTGAAAGACGGCGTTAACTTTAACGTGGTCATGGATCCTCGTCCGTCTCGACCTTTTTTATTCTCATTCAGACAAACTAATGACCTCATTGTTCTGTCAATTTATACGTAATAATGCATATATATTGATTTCCTACTGTTTAGGACAAATACATATTATTGTATATAGATATATTTCTACTACACGAGCCAGACACTCATGTGTAGGATTGTTCGACCTCGGCCACTTTCTACAAGCCTGAAAGCTCAGTATGAAGAATTCTTCTATATTGAATCAAAAGGTCAGATTCTCAAATAGCAGCCATAGCTTTACAATATGTAAATGCAATGAAGTAAATAAAATGGCAAATCAAAATTTCCTGCCCCACTAATCTACAGGAAATGATGACTTTACTAACATTAATTAATTAGATTAAGAAATACTCGTAGTCACTTTCACTGGAGTCTGACTCGTTGCTCTTTGCTTTGTTTTTGTGTTATAATGAAAGTGAAAACTTCTTTTAGTTTCACAATCAAGAGTCTTTACAGGAAAGTGAGGGTGTATAAATAACTGGAAGGGTGTTAACGTGAGATGGAAGCAGATTAGTAAAAATAAAGCTTTCACTATGTAAAAATAAACACATTCAGTTTGGGGAAATGAGAAATAGAATAGAAGCCTAATAAAAGCCTCGTCTGTGACGTGACAGTGTCTCGGTCGTCTGGAGACAAACTGCACCTCTGTTGACAGAAGCATCGCGGTCAGATAGAAACTGAGATAGGGTGGGTTCACTGACGAGCCAGAATTCAGCGTATGTGGCCGCGGCGGTGTCTCAGAGGAGCTGGGGAAGAAAGCGTGGGACTCACTGCAAAACGCTGGCGGCGAGCCACCTGTTTCACTCTGTGCCAGGACGGCATTACGTAACCAGGAGGCCGGAGACGGGGAGGAGCGGATTCCTCCGTCAGAGTTCAGAGTGCACAGAGGAAAGATAATGGCCTCCTTTTATCAGACTGCCATAGCAATGGGCTTGTCCGTCACCTCGGGGAGGAGGAGAGAGTCGGGGGAACGGGAGGATGAGTGGAAGGGAGAGGGGGTCGGAGGGGGGGGTGAGGAATGCCCATCCATCAGGCGCCGGACCCAGAGTCTGGCCGGCAGCCCCCTCGAACCTCCAGACCTCTTCATCACTGTGTGTGTAGACAGGGGAGCTGTCGTCAGTGGAGCCTGGGCAGGGGGAGCAAACACTCGGTGCTGCTATAGAAACGTTTCATTCAAATAAAATCCACTGTTTCCTCCGAACAGGACGTTTCCATCAGCGTTTGTTTGTTTGTTAGCAGGATTACGCAAAAGAAAATTGGACTAATATCTATGAGTGTGAGCAACTTGGTGTAGAACTAGTGAATTTAATTCTGGTGTCACGAGGAAGGGCCTCGTCGCAGGTTTGCTCTCTGAGCACAAAGTACCTGACACCATCAGACTCTGGTCTTTGCCCTTTCGCTTTACTTTCAATTTCAGATTCAGAGGCCATGTGAAATTTAAAAGGTGGAGATCCAGAATATTAAAAAAAACCACATCCAAGAGAATAAAAACAACTTGAGCTCAGCTTTGTTCTTCCAATGTGAGAAACGTGGAAGATTTAACACATAAAACCACAAACTAACATAAATCACATTTAACACATGAAACACATATTAAACCTTCCAGAGAAATGCACAGAACATACAAGTGATGACGTGACATAAAACCTGGTCGTTATTCACTCGTCACCATTCAACCCCCCCCCCCCCCCCCCCCCCCCAGGTACTTTTACTCTGGATTACTTTATTACATTTTATTTTCTTACTTCCAGGTGGCGAGGACTTGACGGACGACCGTCCCCATGTGAGGTCACTGACCTCCACTTTCCTTCTGGTTTAACAAGCAACCCCCCCCCCCCCCCCCCCCCCCCCCCCCCCCCCCCCCCCCACTGGCCCACAGGACATACGAGCTCCGAGGTGTGTGTGTGTGTGTGTGTGTGTGTGTGTGTGTGTGTGTGTGTGTGTGTGTGTGTGTGTGTGTTTTATACATATGTGCATGTGGTGAAACCTTGCTCTGGGGCAGATCTTGTTTTCCTTATTGACCTTGAGTTTTCTCATTCATCCCACTGATGGCGCTGAATGTGAATAGTCTTAGAGATTTAAAAAGAGAAGAAGAAGAATAAAGAATAACATCTAAAATAGAATAAACATCAGGTGTCAGGAGGGAAATCTTGATATTTTGATGCAGAATTGAATAATTACCAAGTTTACGACGTTGACTAAACAAAAAACATTTCCCTTGAATCACAAATGTCTATTTCTCAAATCATTGAAAATATGGAAGAACGAGGGGGTTTGGTGGCTGTCGCCGTGGGAACTGGAGAAACCGGTTGTTGTGGCTCGTCCGGTCAGTCTGGGTTGGAGGATCCCAGGGTCGTGACCTCTGCTGGATTTTGAGGGGCTGAAATGACCTGGGGAAGTTCTTACATTCTACAGATACATGTTCACAGATCAGTTTGGCAGATCTGGAGTCGGTACGCTACACTTTGGAAAAATGCAACTGACTGACAACAGCTAGAAGACGACTTCTCTCACTCGCTTTCGAGTTACAGATCGTACCTTCTGAAAGGCCGGTTTGACGCACATCTAATGGATATGAACACCATTATCTTACCCTCAATAGAAGCGATGCAAATCCAGATAATGCCCCAATAATCCAAAATTCAGGATGCACGAGATTCTGCAATATTGATCTCCAGGAAATATGAGTGTCTCTTAAACTGGTTTCCTTCTTTTACCTGTTTATTTTTGTACATTTTTCTGTCAAATTTGTAATAAAATACCAGTAATTACATCTTTGAAAATGTGTGTGAAATGCTTTATACATTTTGGAGATGAAAGCTGCTTCATTCTCAGATGATCCTGCATGTTACTCTCTATATATTCATTTTATTCTGTTGACATATTTTATTTCATCGTGTTTATATTGCACATTAACTTATTTTGTTTTTAACTTTGCTGCTCTGCAACACAGCAAATTTCCCAGTTGTGGGACTAATAAAGGATTCTCTTATCTTATCTTAATTTATCTTATCTTAAAAGTGATCTTACCTTTACTGCACCTCCTCCAAAACCTTTGGAACAATTTACCTTTTACAGTCAATCTGTAGCCGAAGGTTAAACTGACAACCGGCCTGTTTACTCAAGTTCTTAGTCGTTAGTCTATTTTAACTTTATTTCATCTGTTCTTCTCTCTCTGATTTTATTGAACCGATGTGTGTGATAGTTATATTATTGTATTTGTTGAGAAAAAACGTCAAATAACACCAGGTTACGTTTTTTTATTACTGATAGTGATGATTAAACGGAACCATAACTGATTTGAAACATGAATTACAGGTGACTGCCGTCTCACTAACTCTGGTTCCAGTGACCTGACCTTTGACCTCTCCAGTGAAAGGGTGCAACAGACGTAATATCTCTTAAGAATCTACCGGACACTTCCTGTTCGACCACACGGGGGGGGGGGGGGATAAACAAACAAAACAAAAACACACGTAGATCCAATAAATTCTTTTTATCAATTTTCCAATAAAAAATACATTCATACAGAAACTATTTTACAAAACAATTTCAAAATGAAAAAATCTTGTTATAACATAAAACAAACAAAAATAGAGCCTCATATTTCATCTCCATGTTCGTCCGATAAAGATTCTCCGGCTAAAGATCGGGCGTCTCTGCCGGTCTTTTGAAAAGTTCAGAAATAAATCACATGGCAAATTTCTTTTAACAAAAGGAAAAAAAAAAAGCAACGTAATCCTCAGCAGGCACCAGAATGCAAAAATTAGAACAATTCAAGTGTCCAGAACAATTCACGTCTGATTTTTTTTTTTTTCCTTGAACGACGATAGGCCACTAGGCGCTATTGATGCCTTTTAAAAATAAAAGTACATTTTCTCTTGATAAGTCGAATCAAAACCAAAGATGAAGCGAATGAAGGAGAATGGAGCGAGTCTATTTTACAGTAATTCTTCTGCCTCTTTTCTTTATTGGTTCATGTTTAGAAACAACACACCTTTTTTTTTTTGGTCCCATACCCTTTCAAAATAGAAGCTTCCATACAAAATTCTCTTAGTTTACATTGTACATAATCTTTGCATTTTTGACATTTCTCAGTGTAAAAAGAAACATTGATTTCTCTCGAATGCTCTTTAAGGTTCACCTGTACAGCTGCAGAGTTGGAACAAGGCTACCTGTGATGTTGACTACTGAGTGACAGACGTCGAGTTGTATGAACACGTAGATCAGCCGTACCCTTAAAGTACACACGTTTTATTTATTGACAAAAAACACTGACACTGTGGCTCCAAACTGATTTCTAGAAATGGGGTAAAACGGTGATTAAGTTTTGTCCAGATGTGAGCGGAAGAGATTCCAATAAATCAGAGAGATCGGAGAATTTATATCAACCCACGGAGGAGCGTGTTGAAGTCATGTAACTCAAGTTAAAACATGCAAAATAGTGAAGTCGGTACAGACATGCATCTGGTCCTAAAGTCTTGTCTCAGTTCACCTGCAGAGAAACACAGAAACCCCCCAAAGGTCTGCAAAGCAGCTTAGCTGAACTGGTTGGACTGGTTTTGGTACCGTTCAGTCAGATCATGGGTTGTTTAAACCACGACTGAGTAAAGACACAGACTCCGCCTCAGGGCGAGACTTAGCAAAACACACAACATCTAAACAGACTCATGATTGAGAATGTCGTCATCGCTCTGAAGGACATTTTTCTTTGAACCACGGTGAGATTTCGACACATCGACGGATACAAGTGGCCCCAGTGTGTTTGCTTTCTTTGAGTAAATCTCCATTTGTCACATCCTTGCTGGCCGAGCGTGCCGCGTTTCATGAGAACATCTTTCCAAGACTCCTTTGTACCTTTGTCAGCGAGTTACAGTCCGTTTATACTACATGGTAGTAAACCATCACGACACTGAAGCGCTTTACCGAGCGGCGCCACGACCCTGCCTCGGGCCTCGAGCTGCAGTTCTGACGTATGATCGACACAGAAATGTAAAAATGTCAGTCATCGTGAAGCTGATGTATAGTTTTTGTTTTATTATCCGGGAGGTTTAGACGAGTCTGTCTGGAGACAAGGGGGCAAAGGTGTGACTGTGTGGATCAGAGCCTTTATAAAGCTATTCAATAACTACCACAATTACCACTGCATTAGCAGCCCCCGTTTGCTGTGTGTGTGTGAGAGAGAGAGAGAGTGATCTATTTAACAGGACAAGGCCACTTACATAAGGCATCAGTAAGGTCAACAGTGCATTTACAGATAGAAAAGAAAAGAGAGAAGCGCTAAAGTGAAGAAAAAGGAACGAAAAAAATCCCGTGGTCAAGACAGTTGCCAAGCAATAGTGGTATCCCCAACTTATCAATAAAATTAAAAAAATAAAACGACTGCCTTATGTGTTTTGTACAATACTACGATAGCATAATATGAAGGTAGCTGCTCTCGAATGGAATTTCGTTGTCCGATAAGCAAACGGGTGAGAGACACATCCCCAGATCCCATGCAACGTCTGTTATAATGGTGATAACTGTTTGTGCACAACCGTAGATTTTTTTTGTGTTTTTTTTTTTTTTAAGATACAGAGCTCACACAATGGACAACAAAATGAGCTTTATAGCGTGTATGGTTTGAGACAGGCTACTTAATACATTGCACATTTAATAGCTGCACTAAACAAAACAACCTCCCACTTTTGAATAGGGAGCTGTAGTTCCACCTCCGGGCGCACAGGGGGCGCCCCTCTCGCCACTCGGCTCTCCGCTAAATCGACCCCCCCACCCCGCTCGCCTCCACAGCCCAGAGACTCAAAGGACACAGACAGAACCGTATTTTTTTTCGCTTGCATTCAGAGAGACAACAAGATATCCCCCCCCAAACCCCCGCAAAAAAACAGCACAACATCGCCCCCTCCAGGTCATTCACTCATTCATTCGCGTTTTCCACAATGCAAGCTCCATCTGCTCCATTAAAGCCAGTCACAGGCACCCAGTCACAGGCACTCAGTCCCCATGCGCACAGGCAAACACACTGTCATCGGAGGCACGGCGACCCCCCCACAGGAGTCCCATAATCCTCCAGGAAAAAAGCGTCGAACACCATACAGAAGAGTCTCCTCCCATCTGCTCCAGCCCAGATTTTTCCCAGATTTTTTTTTAATTTCCCCGCCCCTCCTCTGCAAAAAGCCTCTCAAGAGCAGTCTCCACAGCGAGGTGTTGGAGGCACTAAGTATGGTGCAAATAATAGCCTGCGTTGCTTCATGTTTTTTCCGACGCCTGGAACACGGCGGTGCTCCTGTTGGCGCTCCCAGGACACACCGGCCTCGCTGATCCCCCAACAGGTCGGGACAATCAACCAGAATCATCCCTCAGAGCTGTCGACAAGGAGGCCATCTTAGATGTGCCTCTTCATGTGCAGCGCCAGGTGGTCGGAGCGGGAGAAACACCTGCGGGAACCGAAAAAGAGAAAGATATTAATCTCTCATGTCCATTTTCACATTTGCCGTTCTAAACGCTCGCTGCAAACAAAGATGGACGACACGATAAAAGTGAAGTTAAACCCTCTGGATCGCCCCCTGGTGGGTGGCTGCAGTACGAGCCCCGCCTCCTCCATGTTTGTAGATTTTAGGTAGTTCGAATCCCAGGTGGTCAAGTGTTTGCTCTGATCTATTTTGGTTCTTTGTTCCATTCAAAACTGGCTGAAACGACACGATCGAAGCTGAGATTGACTCGAGAGTCATTTCAAAATTCTTGTCTGTCACTATCATCAGGACTTCCACACCGAGCGCAAGATGGCGGCGTCCGTATCAGAGATATTTTGGCCCCAGGAAGCGCCCCTCCATCTTTATTTACAGTCTATGATCTTGAGGAAACATCTTCTCATGTAGAAGTTTGGTTTTACTTCGTCCTGTTGTTCATCATATAAGCAGAAGAAGAACGGGGAAGTTGGATTGTCCAAAACTAAAGTTCTGCTAAAGTCAAAGGTTCAGTGACGCTGCTCGTGTGCCGTTCTCATCCAAACACATTTAAAGCAACAATGGCTCATTGAGAAGTTTCCTGCTCTTCATCTTGACACGTCACTCATCCCCTTGTTCTCCACCCGCTTTTCATCTAACCCCTTGACCCCAACCCCATCTGTCCATCCTTGACCCTCATCCATCCCTCCACCTTATCTGTCTTTATTTGTAAAACTCATTTGAACACAGACGTCTGTGTTAGCGAGCGGCTGCTCAGCACGGAAGGTGAATGAGGGATTACAGCCACGCTCTTGTGTTGGAAAGTTAATATTCCTCGTGCCGCTCGCGACACCGACAATTCAAAACCCTGAAAGCCTGTTTCCTATTCGTTCCTGTTCTGTCGGGAGGTCACTCCGGTTACTCGCTGACTTGCTCACCTGTCGCAGTGGCTGCATTTGAATGGCTTCGCTCCGGTGTGCTTCCTGAAGTGTCTGGTGAGTTCGTCGCTTCGTGCAAAGCGCCACTCGCAGCCCTCCCATGAACACCTGTAGGGCTTCTCACCTGCAAGAGTCACAAGGGAGTCACAGGATTAACACAGAGGATAAACAAGACCTTTATCAGAAAGTTCATAAAGATTTCAAATTCTTGAAATGTTGAAAGATGTATTTATACGCTCAGATACTAGTATTTTGTTAAATAACTTGAATCTACTGAATGCTAACTCTTTGTAGCACTGTGAACTGATAATTGTCCTTTTGAGCTCTCAATCAAAGAGTGTTTGACATTTCAAAATGCAACTCTGCAGAAATGTTGCCAGTATTTACGGTTGTTTCCCGTCTGAGGGGTTTTACATCGAGGATTTCTGAGAAAGTATGATCCTAAGCAGGTGCTAAGCAGATTGGTCTGGCTCCTCTGCGCTCAAGAGAGAAACAGTCTTGTGCCTTGTGGTTTCTGAGAACTGTGGTATGCAGCTTTAAGGCGCTGCTCGAGTAGACGGCTTATGTAACGGGGGAGAGCTGCAGGAAAAACTAGAGGTTGTTCCTAATGGTCCTGAAGGCCATTAACCATGTGGCTAACATGGTCAGCGAAAGGATGCCAGGAATGTGACTTCCTCCGCTAATGGGCGACACAGCTGTAAACAGCCTGGCAGAGGTCAGAGGTCAAGAGGGAAACTGCTCACATCTGAACCCGGGGACAGAAAACCGCAAATGTCAGCTTCTCATCAGTTCTTTCTATTTCATTTGTTCTTCTTTCTCGGACTGTGAATGTCAACGGACGACTTTCTGAGGGTTTTTTTTCCCAGGGTGAAACCTGAGAACTGTTGATTTGTTTGAAGGATCCACATCCTCTGGGTGCTCCCCCCCCCCCATGAAGTCACGTTCCTCTGTGTGAATTAGGTCACAGTTGAGGGCATTCCCCCTGACAAACAATTCAAACTATGTGGGAGCATTTTCACAACTTTGAATGAAAAAATCAACACTTTACTTTCACTTTTGAGGGGTTTTCACTCTTCAGGTGAGTTTTTCTTCAAAAACCTGATGTTCTAACTGTCAGGGCCGTAGAACCCCTGCCCCCCCCCCCCCCCCCCGGCTTCATCACAGTAATAAAAGCATCTCCTACCTGTGTGTGTGCGCTGGTGTGCTTTGAGGTGCGAGCTCTTGGTGTACACCTTCCTGCATCCGTTGAAGTTGCACCTGTGCACCCGCCTCCTGCCGTCAGGCGACGCCTCCCCGCTGGTGAGCCCCGACCTCTCCACGGTCCTCTCCGTGCCCCCTGTCCTTATTTTCCCAGGCGAGTGCAGCGCAGTCTGTATCCCGCTCCACACCTGGGCTGCAGAGCCGTCCTTGCCCAGCTCAGGTGAGGACGGCGGCGTGCTGATGATGGCAGAGCCCAAGTCTTCGCCACCGTCGCCCAGAATGTCAGTAAAAGAGCTGGAGGGGAAGTCGAGGGTAGGGGAGAGCTCCTCGGAGCTGTCCGAGGCCTCGCTGCTGGCGTCGGAGTTGAAGCCGCCGGCGTCCACGTGCTGGTTGTCCTGACTGTCTTCCTCCTCCTTGATGAGGGGGATCTTTGGGTCGGGGTCCTTCGACTTGTCCCCGCAGGCGAGCATCAGCTTGCTCCACAGGTCCTCCTGGCTGTCAAACTTGAGTTCGGTGGCCGAGACGTAGGGCTCGTTCTGGAGGTACCTCTCCAGCTCGAGGCAGGTCTGTGCGGGGGGGGGGGGGGGGAAGACGAGATAGCAGTGAGTTTACGGGTTCACGGAGCCCGAGGCAACGCAACGTCCATAACAAATTACTTATTTTTTACGGCAAACACAAACTCTGCTGTTCTCCTCTGTACTCTGTGTTTATTCTTAGCAGCAGCAGCAGCGGGAAGGGGGGGGGGGAGACGCTGTGACACTAACACCAGTGGCCCTGCTTCCTTCCTGCCAGCATGAACGAGGCAAGACACAATGTCCTATGCAGAGGATGGGGAAGAGCGTTCTACGGGTGCCCTCTGAGACCATATCAGGGAAGATTACAAGCAGCGCACTTCCTTCAGAGAGCATCCGAGAACAAGGTGCTCTTACGCATACATGTGTGTGTGTGTGTGTGTGTGTGTGTGAGTGCGTTTAGGTGTGCGTTGGGCCCGGTCATGAAATTTACATATGCTACAGAGCCCCCCCACTGGGTTAGGGGAGTGCTTGTAGATCTTTTAAATCTATCAATTATTCAACATAATGTGGATTTAATAATGCATTCGGAGGCATTGCTGGAAATAACATAGCACACAGGGGACCCGAGAGGAGGGAGGTCTGGTTCACGGGGGTCCATAAAAAGCCTGGCATGAATACTGCAAGAGCCGCTGTGGATTGTGGGCTTATTTCCTTTGAAAAGGAAGTGAGAGAGCGAGGCAGGCCGCGGCCGTCGCTGAGCACAGGGCAGATACCAGGGCAGCTAATGGGCCTGCGCAATTTCCCTAATGAAGCAGATTTTCCAATTTACGGCCAGATTTCTGTTACTTGAACCGACCGGTGCACCGGGCTCCAGGGCAGAGGCTCGGTTTGAAGATAAATATGGTTTTCTGGCTTTTTTCTAACTTTTCTGAAACCTCTATTTTAGTCTCTGAGAAGAGTGAGAACGAGGGAAGAGGATGCTGCCCAGAGGCACGAGTGCAAACTCTGAAGTAACCTCGACACTGAATTTTAAAACTACAGGAGAGACCTCAGCCTCGACGTCGACATTACGGAAACATGGTTTAAGATTTGAAGGCCTTTTCTCAAAGAGTGATAAAACAGTCACGCCACAGGAAGAGAAGGAGTTTAGTGAAACCACAGACTTCACAGACACTGTCTCTGTCTGAAATGGGGGGGGAATTGTGAGGACATGACAGAGACAGGGAGCATTCAAGGCAAATGTTTGTCCTCAGCAGTGCTGCACAAATCCCATGCGAGCTTTAAATGCCTGAGAGGACCAGACTTGGCCCTAAGCCCGAAGAGACATGACAGACGAGCAGGGACAGAAGAAGAGGAAGAAGAAGATGAAGATGAAGAAGAGGGGGAAACCGTTTAAATTCATTTCCCAACAGGAACAAGAGGCGACTCTAACCCCTCCATCGTTTCCAGGATAAAAGTCCTCTGTTGTGTCACGCAGGGGTCGACGGGTCGAGCCAAATGGCCCCAGAATCAGTCTCTCTCTCTCTCTCTCTCTCTCTCTCTCTCTCTCTCTCTCTCTCTCTCTCTCTCTGTCAGTCTGTCACTCTCTCGCTCCCTCTGTGTGTTTGTGTGAGTGTGTGTAACAGAGAGAGAGAGAGAGAGAGAGAGAGAGAGAGAGAGAGAGAGAGGAGGAGGAGGAGTTACGCGCAAAGACGCACGGCTCGCCATTCAATCGCCTCAATCTGCACCACAGCGTGTTTTGACTTTATCACAAACCTGAGAACCAAAAAACAGAGAATATTTCCCATCAGTTAAACCAAAAGTCACCTCAGAATTATCAGAGTGAGAATAAAAACAAAAAAAATAACCGAATCAAGAAGAACCGGACGCGTAAAAAAGTCAAAAAAAAACGGAACATCAGAGATTCATCATGAAGGGAACTTGCACCATTTCCTCTGTGAACACACGCGTGGAGACTTTAAAACAGGGAAACTGACGCAAACTGTGGCACTGAAGTAAACGCACGGCGGGGGGAGGAGGGGAGGGTGGGGGGGTTTCTTGCGTACACAACTTTGACATTTGCGCGTCCACGGGCTGAGCTGTCAGCGGAGAATTACGCGCTCCCCTCCTCGGCACCAGGGGGGCACACGCGCTGTCACACTGCGGGACGAGAGGCGGGGGTGGTGGGTGGGTGGGTTGGTTACCTGCTGCCAGTACTCCTCCAGGGATGGCAACGCCGAAAAGTATCCGGTGTCGTGCACAATCTGCAGCTCCTGGAAGATGCTGCACATTGGGATGACATCCATTTCACTCCGCGGACGCAGCAGCCACAAGTCGAAGCGGAGAGGAGAGGAGGAGGAGGAGGAGGAAAAAACGTCGAGGCGTTGAGAGAGAGGAGCAGGAGTCTCGGCGGTGCTCGCATGTACGGTGCCAGGCGGCGGCTCGTGCGCTTTCCAGTGGAAGGAGGGTTTTTCGGAGCGTGTGACGCACGGAGAGCGCACAACACTGAACTCTCCAAAAGTCCGACAGCGCACTGTAAACTTCCCCCCCGATTCAAAATTACAGACAAACCCACCCCCATGTGATTACGTGACGTTTCGGAGCGCGGGCCTATGAGGAGACGGGAGCGCCACCCCCCCCCCACCCCGCCGCCTCCGAGCGCCGCCCCGGCCAATGCGGGGCCGCGGCCGACTCCTCCTGCGCGCGGTGGTTGGAGCGCGTCCCCCCGGCGTCTCCGCCTCCTGCCGGACTGAACCGGCGCTATTTATAGAGCTCTATATAAACCTGAGTCCTCCACGAGCAAAACGAGGAAGTCGACTTCTCTGCTGGTGCCGCTGCGCGTCTCGGCTGCAGGAGGAGGAGGAGGAGGAGGAGGAGGAGAAGGAGAAGCGCCGGCCGCGTCTCCAAAATAACGCACCTCACTTGCGTGTTCCTTATACGTTTCTAATTCTAATAAAGTCCGAGGCAGTTGTCACGAGTCGCCCGCAGACTCCCGGGGACCGTGAGATCACTTTCCCCCCGTGCTGCCACGAAATAAAAAAATACGATAGACTCGTTGTTTTCATTGGTGTCCAGAGAAAACACACACACATCACGAGTCCCCCCCCCCCCCCCCCCCTGTGACCGTGTAAACAGTTTTAATAAGCTATTAAGTTCTAATGGAGTTGCCCATAAAGATGATTATTCGCAAAATGCAGTGCGGGGTTATTGTGTGAGGCAGCAGCTTGAGGCGCATCATGAGGGGACATTTGTGTGAGTGCGTGTGTGCGTGTGTGTGTGTGCGCGTGTGTGTGTGTTATAATTTCAATCACCTGTGGCTCTCTCCATCTCAGAGACAGAGCTCACCCCCAGAAACAATCATGGAATCACACTGCTGCCTTGCTTCCTCTAGAGGCAGGACGGAACAGAACCGAGTGCCTGCTGAGAGTTTCTAATAATAAGATCCCCGAAGTATCTCTGGCAGCTCTAGAGTGACATGTTATAAATACACACAGGCGCTCCTGCAGATATGAATCCCCCCCCCCCCCCCCCCCCCCCTTGTTTCCCCTCATTTGATTGTAGAAATTCATCTCTCTTCTCATGTACTTTCTCCCCCAAACATCAGAAAAACATGAATATTAATGTGAGGTAATACACGTTGGAGAGATTGATGTGCTTTCATTATGTTGTTAGCATAAAAACTTCATTTTGCAAAAAATGTCGTCTTCTTTTTGAAGAAAAAAATAATAATAATAATCCCACAGTTTATCATCAGGTGGCTTTAAAAATACAGGAGTTGGGCTTTTATTTTGTTAAACGGAGGGGTAAAGTCCCTACTTCCTTTATGCAAATGCTGTTAAAGCCTTCTCATCAGAGTTGTCCTCCTGCCAGAGTCTCTTATTAAACCTCAAGTCCATCAGTCAAAACACTGAGACCAACGCCGCAGCCACTCTTCGGCTCGCTGACGCTCAGCATACACACATACGGAGCATGTGAGTAAAATTACATCTCCAGTTGCATAAGATGTGGGATAAAGTTGAAGTCAAGCGGAAAACAACGGCGGCATTGAGGGGTAAAAGGCAGGCGATGTGACAAACAACATATTTGGAACAGAGGGCCATTGTCTGACCCACTGGCCCCAGTCGAGCGCCTCCACAGCCCAGTCTCTTTTGTTGGGATCTCAGCTGTGGGCACATTTTTGCAGCACTCAGCACTATCACATTCTGTCATGAGTGTGTGTGGAGTGCCGGGGACAGGGAGCACATGCACAGGGGGTGGGGGTGGGGGTGGGGGTGGGGGGGGGGGGGGGGGGTGGGGGGGGGGGTCTGTGTTGTGATATAGATCATAGGTAACAGAAGGGAAGAGTCATGCTTCCCTCTGCAGCATCCATGATTCACTGGTGACCTTCTGAGCAGCGCAGAGGAACAAAGGGAGTAATTCTATCAAAGCTCACTCTGTATAAATACTTCTCTTTGTGTGTGACATGCAGCAGGAGAGTGTATAAGGGAACTGGCCTGTGCATTAGTTTCACTGTTAAGTGATAAGAAAATACTGTGCACACTAAAATCTTCTCTGGCAGGTCACCGGCCCAGCGGTTCAACACGTGCCAACACATTAACTGTGTTAATATATACGGCAGGTTTTATAGACTGGTACTGATTAGAGGGATAATGCTGCTGTCACACCGTGTGAGAGTTACTGTGATTGATCATTTCCCCACTTGGATATTGATTAACAATATTTAAAAAGTTGTAATTACAGCTAGGGAACTTGAAAACTGATAATAATACCAATGGATTCAGGTCTGGGCGGCGGCACGGCGATGCAGTGGAGGTTCCCGGTTTGAATCTCCGCTTGGCCGCCGGTGTTTCTGAGTGGAGTTTGCATGTTAACGGATGTTAATGTTCACGGCTAAAAAAAGAAGCAAATAGGTTCCTCATGTCCAAACTCATTTGTTGAAGGTCAATTTTGAATTAACGACATAGACGTGGGAATCGAATAACGCGTTAAAACATGAAACATTAACACTCGGACTTATATCAGGGTGATGACAACTTCCCCTCCAGGGACACCATCCAGATGTTTGGGCTTCATGACTGATATGAGCTCTCATTTTCATACACAGTCCATGGACAGAACTAGATGACTAAGTAATAAAGTGAATATTCTATATACTGTCTTGGTAACAACCACATTTTTTTCAGTTGTGAGAAACTTCTGAATCTTTTTCTAACACATTTATGACTATTATTACCGCGGCGTCTTCTTTCTTTGAAACTCATGTCAGTGGCTTCCTGCACCGATGCATCACACTCACCCGCTAATATTTATAAAAGTGTCACTTTTGCACTTCCCTTGTGAAACTCTGAGTCATCAAATCAAATTCCTGCACATTCTCTCTCTCTCGTGCTCGTAGAAGTCACCCGGATGCTGATGCACAGATAGCATGAGTCACTCGACTGTTTAGAGCCGGTTACCATGAAGCCGAGACGGATGTCGAGACGATGCTGGTCGGTGGCGGGATGAATCCATAGCAACAAAATAATGAGCGTAAACAGCCCGGTGCAGAATCAACACAGCTCTGAACCGGTCAGGCTTTGTCTCTGTGTGTATCTGCATATATCACACGCTCTGGTTGATGACTGTTACCTTGCTGAAAACATGCAGACATTGTCCATGAAGAAACTTACAGCACTGCCTCCCTCACATACCTAACAGGCGGAGAGGAAGAGCATTTATATATATATATACATGTATATAGTTCTATTTCAGGTCAATAGTCTGCATTAAATAGATGTGAGTATGTTATCTGTGCACAGCAGCCGAAACCACAAACCCACACGCGCAGCCGCCACTGGACACACATGAGCACCGGAGTGAGTTGTGTTTCGTGACCACAGACGATGTCAGAGATCAAACAGGGGAAATAACAAACTATTTCTGCTTCTCATCTCAAAACTATTTTTAAAAAACCTTTCATTTTGAGAAAGAATGCCCCAAAAAAAAAAAACGGTCACTCACTTTTAATTAGCCGTCCCCAGGATTCTGTGCACGGCGGATAAAAGCCAGCTCTTAATTTGCAAACAGTGTCTGGTGCCTGATTAGAAATACACTGTCGCAATTAGGCTAAAAAAGAAAAGAAAAAGTTTCCTTGTTGCCATTGGGAACGAGAAGTCAGATAGCATAATAACAAACGACAGGGATTCAGGAGCCGCGCGAGTTGTTGTGTCTGTGTTTGTTTTCTCCGTTTGACGGATCGTCTCGTGAACGCAGTGTGTTGCCGTTTGGTTTGGATTATTACCAATTACCATTTGGATGTATGAGGAGAGTTGATTTCGCTAACACATTCAGCGTGGCACCCCCCCGACTGCCTGTCACTTGCACCTCATCAGAATGCAAAGATATTCAGAGCGAAGTGAAGTACAGTATGTAAAAGCAGCGAGGAGGCACAATGAGCAGCGACTCCACGGCAACGCCAGATAAAGTTAACGGGATTGGTTCCCTTGCATCACGTGTCTGATTGATCCTGAGTGTTGATGCAGCGTAGATGAGTCAGGATCATGAAGCCTTCAACAGAGGAACAGACGTATGACATGAATCCAGAGGAAGCCGAGGGAGACTCCTTCTCCTTTTCTTTAACACTTGCCAAGTGCTTTTGAGCAAGATTTTCAGTTCTCACCAGCACGGGGAGGAAATATCTCGGTGTCAAGAGCGAATGTGAAGCCGAGAGGCGAGTAAACACACTCTCAGTAGCAACTGTGAGTGGAATCAATAAAGATCCTAAGTGATGTTTACATAGTTGCCTGAAAATAAAAGCCCCGGTGCCCATGACCGCAGCATTATTCAAAACATAACCAAATAAAGACAGAGAGGATCTTCACCGAGTGGTGAGACGAGTGGGAGGCGACGGGGCTGCTGGATCTTTTCAATCTTAGACTCTCAGTGCAGATCATCAGATGAAAACTGGGAATAAAAAGATGAAGTATAAAGCCTGGTTCACGATTTGTATCCTGATGTTGTCATTGTTTTGGAAGCTGACAAAATCCCCAGATCAAATTAAATTAATTAAATTAGCTTTTCAGCTAAATTTGAGCTGCACAAAGTCAAACATTTAACTGTGTGATTATCAAATATGAAGTTTTAAAGACGGCCAAGCTGAGAGTAATTTCCGCTTCACCATGTGTGTGAGCCCCTGTCGCCAATCAGCTGTGTAGTATGAACTTTAAACGAACCACAAATCACATGATACCAAGTCATGTATGTGAACTTGACACAACAACAACAACAACAAAGACACATTAGATACCGACTGTCATCGAACAAATCTAAACAACAGAAAGGATGTTTCTGCAAATATGTTACAGAGAACAAATATTTGATCCGAGATCGGAAGGTTGAGAGCGATCATAACTTAGAGGTTCTTGCACGTTGCACTACGTCACGTTGCCGAGTGCATTTCAAATTATCTAATGATCAACAGATTCCTCTGATCTGATCACTGTGACAAAAGCCCCGGCCCATATATGGAAGAAGCTATTCAGAGAGAGAGCCCATAGACGTGACCTGTGATTCCACTCGGGAGACACAAGCGTCTTTCACACATCAACCCAACATTAGATGAGTCACAACTGCACAAGCACAGATCTGCTGTGTGTGTGTGTGTGTGTGTGTGTGTGTGTGTGTAGATGACCTGCATACAGCGTGTTAACCCATGATCAGTGAAGCGGTCAGATACATGCACAGTGGGGGTGGCTGCCTGTGTGTGTGTGTGTGTGTCTCGGCATGTATAGAAAGCTTTTAGGTGACGTAACACGCCGTCCCAGTAAATCTGCTGCTGGTGACATCATTTCTTAAAAGCAGCAAGTGACAACATGAAACACTTTCCCAGCGGTCGGGGGGGGGGGGGGGGGGGGGGGGGGGGGGGGGGACCGTGCTCGTGTGTGGAGTCCCTGAATGACTTTTTTGTCTGACGCGTCGCTACGAGCTTGGGAAAAGAAACACAAGTGGTGTGTCAAATGTATTGATGTGCTAATTGCTGCCTGATGTCATCTGGCAACACCGTGTGTGTGTTTCTGAGCAGAGAACTTAAACAAAAGAGCGGGCCACATGTTGTCGCTGGCAGCCGGGCCGGACTGGCAGCGGCTGCAGTCCTGGACGCGGCTGCTCCCCGGATGATTTATATAAGATGTGCATGTTGGTGTGTTTGCCAATAAGAAAACTTTTCTATTCTACAGAATTAACTATGCGGAAAAGAAATGCATTTCTGTTTAAATTTAACTTACGTGCGTTTGTTTTGTTTGTTGAAGTTTTGTACATTTGGTTGTATTTGTATGTTTTATTTTCATTTACAGTTATTCATAGTTAAACTGTAAAACACCAAGCCTCACATCTCTTTGTCATGAGTTTGTTTCTTATGAATCACTGTCATTGACTTTTAATTAAACCTTTGCTGTTTTTCCTTTGGCTCAACTCCAGTTGTTTTTTTTAATGAGCAATAAAAATAAACCTGACATGACTTCACTTTGTATCTGAGTTAGAAACATGTTTTTAAACTGAGTGCGTTTCATAATCTTGATTCTGTTCACGGCGAAATTCACCAATCACACGTCACTGTACTGTAAATGTACAACATCTGTCCTGTGCCAGATGTTTCGGTCCCATGATGCCCGCAGGAAAGATTTGCGATGCAGCTGTTCATCGAGCAGCGATCTAGAACAACTGGTAACTATTTATTTTTTTATACATCTGAAAAAAAAAACGAATGTAGAAGGTGAAGGATAAAGTGAGCAACTGATAAAGTGAGCAACTGATGAAGTGAGCGAGCGGAGAAGTTCAGTTTGGTGAAACTGTGCAGAGCCTCTTTAAGCTGCCTGTTTGTAACGGCTTGTTTGGCTGCTTGCTGCTTCTCTTCCTGAGACCTGCGGTGATCGAGCAGCAGAAAGTTGAGACCGACCTCAGAAGCCCGAAGCTTCGCCAGCGCTGCGGTACACAGAGCCGCTCGGCTGTTTGTTCAAAGTCCATTAAAACGCAGCAGCAGAGAAACAGCTGCTGTTGTTATCGCTGGGCAGTCGCAGTCCCAGCAGTGGTCGTCTGATTATTCAAAGTTTATTAATATTGAAGGTATCAAAAGTCCAAGTCGCGCCAAATTCAATCCTGCGCTTCCTCCGGCTCCTAACGATCCACATCCCGAGTGTGAAGCCAATGAGACGAACGCTTCTTCAGATATGTGGGACACATACAGACAGAGTTCTAAAACTATTAGATCGCTTCAGCACAAACTTGTGTGTTTATTCTCCTTGAATAAATCACGTTTATTCAAACTGGTTTGCTCAGGGAAATATTTACTTGTGCACATGACTGCTCACCTCTGCATGAGTGCACTTCATGTCTCTCTGTTGCAATCAAAGGGACATTTAGCAGGATAATGAGCGGCGGCCATGCAGGGTGCATCATGTTTAGAGGAGTCACAGCAGAGTGAGTCATCGCCGTCTCATGACCGGCTGCTCCGAGGAAACGGAAAAACTCCACTTAACCTTGACCAATAAACTGTGAAGTGTGTCAATCTGCTGAATTTCTCTGGTTCGCACCACAGGGGGGGGGGGACGTCCCCATGAGACAGAAGAGAGAGGCTGAGCGGAGAGCTGGAGAGAACAGCCCAGAGCCAGAGGGTCACAAGTTTGATTCCTGTGAAAAGCCAGCGTGACCGTCCAGAACAGAGTCTTTAGTCAAAGTAAAAGTCCGCTTGGTTACGTTTGACTACCCACTGTTATTTGATGCGTGTGGATTCGTATTCCCAAACTTGTGAACACGATATCCAAAGAACGCCTGGAGCTAAATTCTTAAAATTTGGTACATACATTCACTGGGATGCACAGATGAACTGATTCGAATTTTGTTATCGAAGACCAAAGTTTAAGGTTGCGGTGACCTCATAAAGTTCACGTGTTGCCTTGTGAACGCAACATCACCAAAACACGTCCAGGGAATCCCTTCAAATTTTGTACAAAGATGAATACTAATACTAATATTCTCTTGCATGTGATATATGAGGATCAACCACAGGGAATTTCATTTCATCTGTTAGAAACATTCACTGTGAGGATCAGAATTTGTAGGTCACAGATATTCGACCTCTCAACATGCTTTTATCCTCGAGAACGCACAGAACACCTCGAGTGAATCCTTTCAAATTTGGAAAATAATGTGGTTTTCTTTTTACCTCTCATTAAATGATTAGATGTTAGTGCTTAAAAGGTCAAAGGTCACAGCTACCGAACGACTCTGAAGAAGGAGACTGAAACTGCCGTGGCAGACAGAGGCGAACAACGGCAGGGCAGTAATTCTAGTTTCATAAATACAACCAGTGTCCATGGAGACTGAGGAATCTACCGCTGACCTAAAGTAAAATTGAACGATTCCACATTTTCGAGCACAGACAGTGAACCATCCATTTCACACGATTGCATTAGCTAAATGTGTGAGATGTAAAAAAAAAAAGAAAAAAATGTAAAAGATAACGTATTGATTTCAGTTTAGCAGCGCGCGGGCGTTATCATCAGTGAGCGCTGAGGTCAGTTGTTTTAGCTTTGCTTTAGCTCTGGAGATTTATCACCTCTGTTGAATCGCGGCGAGGCGGGGGAGATAAATTGAATGCTGATCCTCGGCGGAGTAAGAAAGCAGCTTCGCTCCAAAGTGAGATATATGTGAGATATCAGTCCGAGCGTTTACGCCTCGGAATGTGATTGATGGCGCGAAATGAAAACACCAACTTATCAACAATTATTATTGAGGGGTAACTTGAGTTCTTGGTCGGCAAAGTGAACACTTTTAATGCCGTTATTGAGCGATGCTCCTGGAGTTGATTAATTCCTCGGTGGTGGATTGTTTTAACGGATCAACGTTTTTTTATTTTTATTTATTGCAATCCGTCTCCAGTTGAGGATTTTTTCTTTTCAATCCCACATGCTGTCAAAAAACCCCTCCGCTCTCCCTTCACTCGTTCTCCACCATCATATTTCAACGGGGGACGGTCGAGCTCGTCATTTCCACCGAGTGAGACCTCGGCGTTTTTTTTCCCCCAGACAGGCTCAGTTCGTTTTTTTCCTCGTCTCCATTATCAGCTCTGCATTTAGAGAGCGTCCGGAATTAATGAGTCGGATCATCAGAATCTCAACCTGACAAAGCAGGAGAAGAGGGAAAAAATAAAAAAAAGATGAGAGCAGGTTTGAAAATGACTCCAATGCGCCTCGGGAGTTTATGAGTGAATGTCATGAATGAGATAGTGTATGAGCAGGGTCTGTTAATCCTGGTAATGTAAAAAAACACAAGCCATTATGGACAAATACTATTATCCTGCACCACTGCTCACCTACTTATAGGATTTATGTTGCTTCTGAAACTTGGGTCAATGTTTGTTTTGAGGCAAGAATTAATTTTTCAGTGTGTCTTCCCTCTAGTATGTTTTTTGTTTGAGGAAAAGATAAAGTTTTGCAAAGTTAAAGCGTCTGTTGTATACGGAGCTTCTCTCCGGATATACATAATAACCGTAATAATAATGACAGAGTGCACCAGCTGGCCAATCAGAGCAGCCTGGACTTCATCAGGAGGGGGGGGGGAGGAGCCAAATCAAGTGTTTGAGACAGAGGCTGAAAAGAGGAGCTGCAGCGACGGACAGTCTCAGGACAGTCAAGAGTTTTCTCTTTACGTTAGAGCCTGAAAACCTTTTCAAGTAGTAACTCTAAATTGAAATTCCAAGTGCAGCGGTCGAGCTAAACCTGCCTGGTTGGAATGGTTGGCCTGTGGAAACGCTGGTGGCAGTAAACACCGGCTGAGAAGGTGTCGCTGCTACAGAGCTCTGAACACTGAGCACTGCACTTCCTCGGGCCCTGAACAACCCACATGACAAGTTCGAAGCTGATAAGAGAAATGATTCAGATCCAGAGACAGATTTCTGGAATTAGTAGAACATCATAAAATTGCTCCTCGGAACATAACTTTGTAGGAAACCTTTCTCGAAAAAAGGAAAAACTAACGAATGATTATATTTAAAATACACAGATAATTAAACACCAGCTGTGCATCATCATTGAATCTGCACTTCCAGCGCGTTAACCCGACGATCAGAGTCCCAGTCAGACCTCTCGCTGTGCATCTGCTAATCATTCAGTTAACCTGCAGCCGGGTGACACAGAATGAAAATGGAGTCATCGGCGCGACGGCGAGCGAAAAATGATTTGTGGGCTACCCTCGCACGTACGGTCCAAGTAGCACACATCCTGTTGTGCATGAAAGGAAGCGACTGTATCCCGGCAAATGGGAAACGCAGAGGACACAGATGATCTGATAGGAAAAACAGGTCGTGGAAACAAACACTCTGACGGTGCAGCTAAAGACATGGCAGCGGTGTCCAGACGCTGGAGACGCTGGAAAGACACTTAAAGGTGCTCGAGGCCAAAAGAGGAAAACATGTCCATCGTTCAGTTTGTGTCCCAGTTTCATCCAGTTGGAGTTTTTAAACCTTTTCACTTTGCATTTCAGATTTCAAGTTGGTTATTTCTCTTTTCTTTTCTCTTTTTGGAGTCGAAATGAAGAAAAAACTGTTTCCTGTAAATTACAGCTTCCATATTTCTGTCGTCTGACCTGTTATGTAAACTTCCCACTGATTAGAAAACTTAAATTACAGGGACGACCCTCAGGATTGATGCGAACAGAGGCTTCTTTTGATATCATGTCACTATCCGTTGTTATGGAGATCGCTCCAGTGTTCAGAAACAGTGCCGGGTTTTTATTTGAACCGTCGTTTATCCTCAGACGTTTGGCTGAATATCCCAGCTCCCTCTTTTACACTCACTCATGCCGGACACTCAGCTTATTCAGCAGGATCTACCTCGTGGTCCCCGCTCAGCTCCGAGTCCAACATGCTTGAGGAGCGTACATCATGGGAGATTTTCTTTTCCTCTCGCCTGCTCGGCCCACGCAGCCCAGCCCCGGCAGCTGTGAATGTGATGATAGGAGTTAATGACCCCAGAGGACCCTGAGTGACCCGCCCCCATCCACATCTCCACAGCGGCTGCCATTCCATAATGCAAACAGGAACGTGACCCCCTTCCTTCCCACTGTAACCCAGACGTGGAATCCAGCCCCCCCGCCTTCCTGCCCCCACTCCGAGGGGAATCCTCCACACGATCCGCGGCATTCCACATCCTGCCTGACTCACCCTCATGCCGAGAGAGAGAAGAGGGCGAGTGGGAGAGAATTAACCTCAGGAACGTGAAAAGAAAACCATGAGAAACTTAAATCATATGTATTATTATATCAGACTCTTTAAAAGCAGTCGGACTGTAAAATAAATGTTACTCAAGTGAGTCACCGTAACCTGTATACATCTACTTCAAGATCTCACACATGCACATGTACAGTTTACATCCTCGTGCATCCTCCTGTGCTACTGCACTTTACTCAAGTTTGTGTTTCTACGTATAAAAAATCCGTCTGAACTCAAATGTTACGTTCAAATTAACCCAATCTGTACTTTTATTTAGTATTTGTATATTTTATTGTGTATTTTATTCTATTTTTTTGACTTTCACAGGCTCTCTTGTTTTCTTCATGTGTTGCTGTAACTCCCTGACGTGGCATCAATAAAGTTTGTCTTATCTTTTCTTTTGAAAAAGGATTAAAATAAATATTGGTTCCTTTGCTGTTGGTGCAGATTCGGTGTCAGAGCAACAGGGAAATCAGGAATCATGTGCAGATCGATGAATCGACGGAAGGTTTGATAACACCACCAAACCAGAATCCTGTGGAGTTCCCTAACAATGTGCACGGACTGGAAATCTGCCTAATGGGAAAAAACAAATAAATTATCTTCGAGTCTGCCGTGGTTATGCATATTCAAAATTAAGTGTAAATCACATTATAGTCTCATAATAGCTATTTGCCCAATGCATTTACACTTTGCAACACAAACCCCCCCCCCCCCCCCCAGTGCGTTGCTGTTGGGTTAAGAAGGTGTAAAGATGCAGGGACGGCGAGCAGCTCTTATCGGGAGCAATGTACGCTTGTGGCCGGTGAGGAGGAAGAATCATGGCTGACAGGACTGCTCCCTCTGAGAGCTTGTTTGCACCACAGCTTGATTCACAATTATTCTTGTGAATCCCCCCCCCCCCCCCACGGTGCAGTTTGTTTCAGATGGGACAGATTTCTCCTGGTGAGGTCGTCTGACTTCTTCATGCACTGATCACTTCTTCATGCACTAATTCAAGAAGACATAGATTTCATACCACAAAGGAAAAGGAGAAACAGAGCCACTCATCCACCAAAGGTTTCCTTTCTTGCAATGTTAAAAAAAAAACGAGATAAAAAATGTCCCAAATCTGCCACTTTGTCCAGATTCCTGCCAAAATGTGTTTCCATACAGCGGTTGAAAGCAGCCCACCCCCCCCCCCCCCCCCCCCCCCCCCCATGAAGCCACATTTAAATCTGCTAGATCCAGATTTCTATTTGTATCTGCACCAAATCCACACGCTCATGGATCTCAGTCCCATAAACCTGCTTGATTGTCCATCTTGCAATGTTAAAAAGGGATAAACACTCCCTGGATCTGTCTCCAATCCCAAAGTGTATCGGGTACTTTCTTGGCCCGTGCGTCTCTTGTGGAAATCCATTCAGTAGTTTTTGTTAAAATCCTGCAGACGAACAAACAATCCGACAGACGGGGGGGTGAGACTATCTCCTCCTCGGTGACGGTAATTACAAGAGCTTCAGTTTGTTTCACACTTTTGATCATATTTGTTGAAATCCTCTCACGTCCTTGTGGTCATTAATGAGTAAAAGAGAAAAAGACCCGTCGCAGGACTGAAATAAGTTTTATTTGAACGGAGTTAAATGAGTCACTGTTTCTGTCACAACCCAACATGCATGCAGGGCAACAGCAGTTTCATTTTTTTAAAGTGTAGCCTGCTCTTGCTAGTTTTAACTTGTTTTGAATGTTTAAATTAATCTTTCTCATGTTTTCTTGCTGACGTGCGACTTTAAACCCAGATTTTGTCCTTTGATAGAAACTCAAAATGTTATCCTTCTGGGAGAATTGGGAGTTTTTTTACATCGTCTTCCTACCTGAGCAAAAAATATTTCACGTTCTTTCTTTGTTTGGGTGCAAAACGATCTAATGTTTTCTTGGAGCTCGTACCGAACAATCCCAGGAAGACGGGGACCATTTGAAACCAGCGAGGACTCACGCTCTCCAGCTCAGAGCACAGGAACCGCTCCGGTCACGTGTTGCCACTGCATGAATCACTCCACTGCAAACAGTGAATGAGAGAGTTCAGCAGGAATAATAGTGCCGTATTTACACAAGCTGTGGTTTTAATGTCAGGGTAATCTTAGGCATTTGTGAGTCACTCGGCCCTTAAACATGCAGTCGCCGCAGCCACACGGGGTAACTAGGCAATCATGTCGGTTTGTTGGAGTCCTGTGTGACTCAGAGCCGGCAGGCCGCTGAAGTCCGGGCGCATCTCGTGTTCAGAGGAGAGCAGTGTGGCATTCCAAAGTAATGGACTCTATATTGGGCTCTGGGGAGTGTGTGTGAGTGTGTGTGTGTGTTTCTCAGTATGTGGGCTGGTATGTCAATGCAGCTGCACGTGGGAGCGCTGTGTGTGTACGTTTGTGTGTGTGCATGTTTGATCGCTTACAAGAATGGTAACCATTTTTGTTTGTTTGTGCCACCCTGGCGCACACTGACAATGAACACTGTGATCACAGGCTGGTGTGTAGGTCGTTCTGTGCACATGTGTGTGTGTGTGTGTGTGTGTCTGTGTGTGGCCAGTGTGGCGGCAGGGCGCTCCCCAGGAGCCGCACAGTCCAACAAACAATCTGTGCTGTGTGACGCGCTGCTGGAGGAAAGTACCGTGGACTGTAAATAGAGATGGACGACACGTTTCCACTTCCTCCCGTGAAGATAAAATATCCCGGATACGAGCGCTGCCATCTCGATCTGCACAGCAGTGATCAGGGTGGAGCTGGGATAGCGGCGTTGCACCAGGTCACGCGCTCAGTCAATTGCGAGTCAATCATGACGTTACCCCCCCATCATCGAATAACGAATTAAAATCAAACATAAACACTTGAACAAACATTAGTGTGATAAGAACGACCTAAAATGACATTTTGATTAATGTGTACTTTGACTTTTCATATTTAGTCCATGTTCCATATGCTAACATGGAGGAGGCCGGGTGGATTATGTGCAGCCTGACGACGGCTTAGCCTCTGGGAGCAGTGGGCAATATTTGGGGGCAGCAGATATCGGGGCTAAAGCAGTTTTTCCCCACAAAACACAAGCAGTGATACTTTTGTCAGTTTGTGGTGCAGACGAGAAAGATAAATTTAGAAAAGTCGATAGCCGATGTATTTCTGTCAATGTGTTGTTCCGCTCTTTGGTGAAACTGGAAACAGAAACCAGGAGACTCCCGACCTCAAGATCCTGTCCCTCACCCACAGATTCTACATATTCTCTCACGCAGAGTCTGTTTATCAAGATTAGATTGTGTGTAACCTCACGAATGAGAAGTTTGAATAAAAAAAAGCTGCAGGCTCCTGGACAACTGACGGGGCCACAGACAGTCGCGGGTCTGTGTGAAATGTCTGCAGCTCTGTCTCAGCGGCTCAATGTGCTGGAATTAAAAAGTGAAGATACTGTTTGCTGACTGAAAAATCTAATTTCAGCCAGAGACCACCAACTGTGAATCAACACTCCTTCATCCAGCTCGTAAATGAGTTCACGGTAAAGCAGAGCGAGCGGAGAGAGAGGGGGGGGGGGGGGGGGGGTGTTTCCATTTGCTGCATCTAACGAGAATTAAACATTTATGTCTCCTTAAATGCGCATTCATCAGCATCAATAAGTGTTAATTAGTATCGAGCAACATTTGCCTCCTTGAATCAACCCAAAGCCGTTCGCCCACGGTGGAAAAATTTCATTTTCCCCGACTCCTGTGGTCAATGTCACGCCGGGTTACCCACAATGCAGTGTGATGCCGGTGCCAAAGGCTTACCGGGCGCAGTCTGTCGCTCGGCCCCAAATCCCCGGCTCCTCGGCAGCGAAGTGAACTCTCGCACGTTCAAAAGTGTCAAACGCTCGGGATGACACGCTTCAACACCTCCTGCTCCCCGCTCACTCTGTGTTCAGCAGGACAAAGTGTTTCTTGGTTTTCCACTCCACCTTGATTCCAACCTGCAGCAGCAGCAGCCGTGTGACAGTCGTCCTGCACAGACCCACATGAAACCTAAAAGTGAGACGACCCTCAGAATCTCTCGACAGGCACAATTAAATCACTTCAAAGGGCAGCTGGGTACAAGCCTGGATGAATATCAGCTCCGAACGAGGTGAAGCCGGCTCCGCGCCGCGTGCAGCTCGCCTCAGGTTCCCCCGTAACCAGTTTAACAGTCACCAACACAGACCGGCGCTCGTCCACATTTAATCATTTCGCAGCGTTGCACACACTTTAATAAAAGATTATGTGCAGCATTTGGCGGATGGATGGCGCCGGGCCGGATCGGCACAGGACGGAGGGACACCGGTGGCGGGCTAATGACACAAGCCTCAAGCTGTTCTCACACCTGCCATGGATCTGCCTCGCTCGCTTGACATTAACATTGAGGAGAGGGGGGGTAATTTCAAACACACACACACGGTTACATACCAGCGTCTTCATCGCTCACACTCACACAAACAAACAAATAGGCCATTATCCTTGAGAGCCCAATTAAGCAGTAAATGGAAGAGCTGGGTTGTTAGTGGAGAGTAAGGCGGCACACGATTGGACGACATGATCGGCCTGAGTGTGTAAAGGTTCAAGGTAACATTTAAACTCTTAAACTTTTGTTCACCAGCTGTAATTACACAAAAAAAAAAAAAAAGTCTTAACGCTTATTTAGGGTCAATTTAATGTTAAATGGAAACTCTCACCGTCGGCGCCGCCGCATAAAACAGCATCATATCCCCCAAATGAGTCATTACAGCCCTCAAATGAGAAATCATCGGCCCAAATTACTACTTTGTGCTCTCGTGATACACATTATTATCTCAATTTAGTCATTTGTACTAAGAATGCGTCTCTCAAATGAATAATTTGCGTCCCTCAAATTACAAAAACGTTCCCTTTAACCTCTTAACGTTACATGAAGAAGAAAAGTGGAACAGTCAGCAGCGAATGTACTTCAGCACACGTTCATTACTTCCTGTTACATTATAACCTGATTTAATTCATCATGTGATCTGACGGAGATCTGGAGATCTCTGCGTTGTGAACGTGTCTGAGCGGAGAGGGCACGGTCGCTTTTTAAAGAACATGTTCACGTTATTTTGTCGATTTTTAGTCCAGAGTTTGCGAATTCACGTCTTCACAACAACTTGTAATAAGTTCAGGTGCAGGGTTGAGCGTGCGTCACTTGAAAACGATACTCCACCTAGCATAGATACGAGCTGTCACATGTGTTGACTCAGCTCACATCACATCAGCTCCATCTTGGCTTTCATGAAAAACAGCTGAATCAGCGGATTCAGTTTCTAAATCGAGGGTTTAACAATAAACTCTGTGGATCTTAGTCATTTCAGGGTTAAGAAAGAAAAACGTTTACGTGACATCGTCTGGATTTGTTAATCCTCGCGTCTGTGATTATACTTTGTCCAGAAAATGTGAGTCACCGGCAGATTTCTCCCGTGTTCTTGTTTGTTTTCTTTGGTTTAAATTCATCACAGACTGACAAAGTTTGTAAAAGTCATTGCGCTGCAGTTTGCAGGACTTCCCCTTCCAGGGTTTCAGAGCAATCAAGTTCAGTTTATGCCTCTTTCTCAATGAACAAATGTTCCCCGGGTGTGCAGCTCAAAATGCACCGTTATTATCTATATGCTTTTAGCAAGAAGGGGGAAAACTACTTTTCTATCGTTTATCATTTTTAAATTCCTTTTTCTTCAAATTCTTTAAATATAAAAGAAACGATCCATCATAAAATCCAACCTCGACACGACATGGTTCGTTGTCTTCAGTCTTAATTACTCTAAAATCTCAAAGGTGACTTTACAAGCATTTCACTAACAGCCACTCGCTGCGTCGGCCTCCCGACACTGTCCAGTAGCAGACGAGTTTAAACACACTGGACAGAACCCAGGCCGTACGCACCACTTTTCAGATTTCATGGAGTCAGTGAAGACTTTGTGTCCCTGCTCTCCCTGTGCTGCACATCTCCGTGTCTGTACAGAGTGCACCGAGGTGTCTCACTACACTTTATGGGATCTGGAGGAGCTGGAGGAGCTGGAGGAGCTGGAGGAGCTGGGATCCATCATGCATCTGCTGGTCTCCCGCTTTAATCTGTTCCATGAGAAAATCTCTGTTGCTGTAGTAGTGAGGCGAGCCAAGCCGAGTTTTGGCAGAGCGTCCTGAAGACAAAGTTACATAACACTCTCTCTCTCTCTCTCTGTCACTTTCTCTCTGTTCCTCTCAGTCTGTCTTTCTCCTCATCTTTCTTTCTTGTGAGACGTTACAAAGTCTGTCCTCTTCGTCTCTCTCTCTGGGGCTTTTTCTACTTTTTTTGGCCTCATCTAACTTTGATTGTTCTGCCGTTTTTTTCTGTTCCGTCGATCACACTGGACACTTCAGACTAAACCAAGAGGCTGAGACACACACACACACACACACACACACACACACACACACACACACACACACATTCCTCCAGAGTCTCACTGCAGCGAAAGGTCTGGAGCCTGAGCTCCCGACGCCAAGCCAGCAGTTACTCAGTGTTTTTGCAGAACACAACTCTGTGTTACATAACAGCAGATGACTCATTCATTCAACACCACCACCACCACCCCCCCCCCCCCTCCTCTCGCTCGCTGGTACCACATGCATATTTAATTTCCCCTCCCCCCACTTCTCCTTATAGGTACGTGTCCTGAAATGTTTCGACACAAGCTACGAGTTACTTCACTGTCAAGATGAAGAAGTGCGGAGAGATAAATGTGCTTCTGCAACCTGCAGGCCGTTGAAATCCCCGTTTTGTTTTGTTTTGTTTCTCGTTGCACAAAGATCCTGGATTCTTACAGATTCAACAGTTAGTTACAGGTTACTAAAAGTTTGTAGGGTGATAAAATGGAGAGTTGCTCTTATGGCGCAACAATCGGTGACAATGCTGCACAACTGTGAGGAGTAAACCCCCCCCCCCCCCCCCCCACAGACGTATGAGGTAATAAGGTTAATGGATCCGCTCCCTTGCGTTGCAGAGACGACTGGCAGCACAATAAATGTCAATGCTGTTTTGGAGTTGCAGAAAGTACCTTGGAAGAAGAAAGCGTGTGGGCTGACGTCCACACTACAAGCTTCAGAGGACGAGGTGGGCTCACACTCACTGAGTTCTCATTGTTTTGGTAAACTGGTCTTGTAATTAGCTGAGGCAATAAAGTCCGATCTGGGACAGGGGCCACCCGTGATACAGACGCTGTCACGTGGGGCTGCACGATGCTCTGGAACAAACCTCCACTGAACACGGAGGCCAAATATAAAGTAAACATCTCGCTCCAGTCTCTAGATCTGCGGGGTTTTTTTCTCCATCAACAGCAAAGGAGGAGTCCACAATTATATCCTCCACATCTTTTACTGTTTACAGTCAGCGAGAAGAGCTTTGGTTCGATCTGTCAACATCGGTTTTGAGCGGCGTCTCGCAGCACCGCTGACAAATTCATTGTTTCTGTTGTTAACTGTCGAGATTTAATCGTCACGTTGCTCCACCACAACACAGAGGATCCAACAGAGCAGAGGCTGGAAAATAAAATGAGACACTGACTTTGAAGAATGGAGGTCGGCAGCTTTGTGTGGTGGACCTGCTGCGAATATAAGGATTCTAATCGATGGTGCATGTCTGGAATGTGTCCTCCAAGCAGCTGTTCGTTTACACATCTGCACAAGTGTATTTAAAAGTTATATATCAGGCAAATAGTTGAGACAAGACACTACCTGAATTATTCATACTGTCAGTATTTGATATTCCAATCTTATTAACACAATGCTCAGACTATTTGTAATGATATTGACCTTTGTCTGTTTTAAGAGTCTCTGCATTTTGTCCCTTAAATGAGGAAATTGGTGTCTTTATTTTAAAATTAACATCCTCAAAATATACAAATGAATGACTTCCAGAGCTGAATGAATAATAGAATTCAACAATACAACTGTTACTAATCCAACATGTTGAGGGTCTGCTTGTTTCCTGGTTCACCAGACACTCGATGGTCCAGAGGGCTGTGGCGCTCGGGGGGGAAACTCTTTATTTGTTTCACACGTTATATTTTGCTAATTAGTTTCTTAAGACTCTAAATTCAGCGTTTTCAACAAACAAAGAGATTCTTCTCAGTCCTTCTTTCTCACTCACAGCTTGTCTAACTGTGAATGAGCTGGTTTTTCTCACTTCAAATTCTTACTTACACAATTTAACACCTGCGACAACAAGGTGTGACAAAGAATTCTTTAAATAATTTATAAAAATAGTAAAATGATGAAGTAACAGTGGGACAAAAGGTTTGTGTGACTGACTGTACATGCTTGAAATATGTAGAAATAAAGAACACGCTTTGTAGATGTCATCTGGAAATACCTGAGCTGTCATTTCTGCTGACAATGAAATCACACAACCTCCCTCGGGACGAGTCACAAGTCTGAGCCGGAGCCAAAGCAAACACACAAAGAAAACTCTGCCTTTCTCACCCTGCATCTAAATTTCACGGGCCGGGGCAGGACAGGCCTTTATTGGGATTGATGGGTAACGACGTTCCCACTGAGATACAACCATCGGTTGGTGCAGGGCCAGGAGTGGGGGGGGGGGGGGGGGGGGGGGGGGGGGGGGGGGGGGGGGGTGTGTGTGTGGGGGGGAGGTGCATGGACACCCGCCCGCTGTGAGGTCCATCTGTGTGGGAGAAGCTGTGGCACTCGGTCCCTGCGCCTGTGGAGGAGATGGATCTCTCACAGGTGCCCCTGCCAGCTCGGACCAATTAGGAATCAGGTGCACGGAAACATCCCACCCCCCCCCCCCCCCCCCCCCCCCCCACACACACACACTCACACACTCACACACACACACATGCATGCATAAGAATGGTGACCCGTGTGTTATGCCTGTATTTTGTACTTATTTTAATATTTTAAATCCTTTTCAGATTTTTTCCATTTTCCTCTTTGGACAAAAACCAAAAAGTAGAAGTTGAGTCTTCTCATCCAGAGTTTATATAAAACAATATCTTGACTTTACAGATGTTAATCCTCTGGGCACTAATCATTTCATTATGACTGATTTCAGTTTATCATGTGGATTTAATTCTTAAAACAAAAGAGGTTGGAGGTTAATGAATGATTCCAAAAGGTCCGTTTTGAATTTAATTTCCACGATGGTTTGAATATTCCACAGATTTTAAGAGACAGAAATTCACCCTTTGATATTCAGGGACCTGCTGAACGATTAAACTAATATTACACACACTTGTTTTTGCCAGCGAGTGTGTGAACTAGATTTCAAAGGTTTACCATTCGACAGTAGCACAGACAATTCATTCAAACCCACATGGCAACCACATGGTGGCGCTATACGGGAAAAGTCAGAGGGTCACTGAAGTCATTAAGATTCATCCTATGGGAAACACGAGTGTCTTTGCAAACTTGTCATGGCGAATCTTTCAGAAGTTAGAAAGATAATAAAGGAAATAATGGAAAAGTCCAAAAGGAAAATTTGATTCATCCTCTGGGGATCATGATGAGACTGGGCTGAAAAGCAAAGGTTATAGACAGTGTTTGAAAAAATATGATTGAGTTTTACATTTTAGCAATTTAAGGGTCTAGACTCAGTCAGAAGAGAGTTTAATAAACCTGATTGTTTCCCGGTTGCATCTCTCTTCATCTTCGAGCAAAAACTACATGATGGAGGTTTGTAAAAGACCTTAAACTAAATGGAGGTTAAATGCAAACTCTTGCCTGTGTTGTACAATTAAACTATTTCCACACCACTCTGTCCTCCTCCCTACAGGACGTTGGTTGCTAGGAAAACATAAGAACTACATTGCTCCATCGAGGATTTGAACTAAACAAGCAACATGGTTTAACGAGGATGAGACTCTCCGATCACATTTACCCAACAGGTCCCAGAGTCTTAACTTGTGGTCGTGTGGATTTGATGAGATCACACACTGCTGCGTTGAAATCTTGTCTCATCCCCGACTCCTCACTGAAATACACTGGATCACGCCCAGCGGGGGGGTAAACACAAAAGGTCGGGGAGTTGACGTGAAGCTCTGGGAACACCTGAGCAGCTTCTTATGTGTCTAGACCAGTTCGTTTACAGTATCAGGACGGGACAGACGATTTTACGAGAGTTAGGCAACAGTAAGACAAGCGATTCAAAACAACATCAGTGTGTCAACACGCTGTAATGATGTGGTTTGTTTCAGCTACATCCTTACATAGCGCAGCGCCACTGAGGCAGTCGGAGCTAAAGCCTCTGCTAAGCCTGGGTGTAATTTACCTGTAGTAAGACAAGTGCTGTTCTCATGAGGAGGAAACTGTTCGTCAACCCAGTGCAGAGGTATGTTCTGCACGTCCAGACATCTGGGATTTGGCAATACAATACGCGACACAATACGCATGAGTCACTCCTGCATTCTTTACATGACAACGTCTGCTGATTAATGTTATTTCAAGTTTTATGGCAGGATGTCAAAGTCAACCCACAGTGTTTAAGATCTCGAGTGTTTTCAACTCTCCAATGCTGTGGATGCTTGTGTGAACAGGGAGTAAATGGACTGTGCTGTTTGTCGCTTGGTTGCAGAGGATATAAATATGGGTAGAGCAGGGATTTCGCTGCACGGACCAGTGTCGAGGATCTCAAGGTTCTCAAGGGCTCCTCAAACACGGCAGACAAATGCGTCCTTCTATTCCCCAGCAAACAAAACATGGGAGTTAGCTTCTGGAGGCGACCTATCCCAGGACTCGTAGCACATCATGCAGTGACTAAGCCAACGAGCTAGCTACGCTGGTGGCTGAGCTGCAGTAAGCGAACATAAAAAAGCTAACGACGCAGCAGTAAGTACGGTCTGCAGACCAGACCATCTTCAATCCAGCATTTTACAACCTAAAAACAGGAACGGTGGCATTTTGAAAAGTCTTGAACAATCGTATAAACATTTTACCAATGTGTCCAACGGCTCGTTAGCAGGTTGAGTTATGAGGTTTCTCAGTTAGTAAGACTCACGTGTAACTCTTTCGTTGGCAGAACAACAGATACGATCATATTTGATATTGTGTCATCGTGAACTCAAGCCCAGATGCCTGGTTTTGGCCTCAGTGTGGAATTTCAATATGTGTTGTTCATTTCACAAGAGTTGAGGAGTCAAAGGAGAGAATCCATGAAGCTCAAAGTTCCAGAGCGCAGTCAACATAAAGAGATATTAATATTCTTTTTGTGCAAACTCTCTCTCTGTGTGTGTGTGTGTGTGTCAGTCGCCTGCAGAGCTGCTACCTCAGCCCCGGGCTACACGACAGCTCATCATTATAACTGACAGGTTGAAGGGCAGTAACTTGATCCACATTAGTTACTCACAGTGAAAAAGCCGCAAATTGTTCGCAAATCAAACAGGTGAAATCCACATGTGAAATACGCTCCACCTACTCGGCCGGGATGAGATTACACATTCCTGATATACATAATTGTGAAGTAACAGCAGAGAGACGGCGAGCGTACGGGTGATGTCATCCTGAGACAAACGCTGGAGCTGCTTCAGAGACTCTGAATAATGGAACAACAGTGTGACAGCACCCATTGTGATTTTAATGGGATATGGTTCCCTCCTCTCGTTCGCAGCTGTGAGCTCCACGTTCACATCAAACCCATTTGCATTAATATGTGACATTTTTCATAATTCAGCGAGAGGGGGAACATTTGACCCGATCACATTTTCTGTTTATAATTTCAATTTTGGAGAGATGGTTGTCTGCCACAGATTTAAGTGACCGTGTGCGGGATCAGCTTATCTGAAAAAATGTCTGGTTGATTTTGATTCATTTCAAATGTTCGCTGGTTTTATTTTTGTCGAATAAAGAACGTTGAACACAAATGAAACCAGAAAATCGTAGACACGGGTGCGGCCATCTTTTCATCCGGAGCCAGAGTCTTGCAGATACATGCACTCGACCAATCGTGAGTCAATCGCGACGTTTTTACAGATAACTAAAACCAAACTTACCAGAAACAGGAACACATAAGAACATATGGTGTGATGAGGACTAACAGAAGGGACGGACAGTGGACTCTATACTTTGGTCCATGTCCCATCTGCTCACACAGGAGTTGGGGTTTGTGACGTTAGTTTAAAGTCTATGATTTAATCAGAGGAAATTATTGATGCTAGTGCTAAACTCAAACTCAAACTGTGAACTAAACTTTGCACTGAATTTCTGAAAGTCTGTCTGATCACACTGATTCTGTTCTGTGGGGCCGTTCCTGACTCTGCTCCACGATACAGGAGGTGCAGGCCACAGCAGAGCAGAGATGCCCTTTACGAGAACTGGAATGATTGGTTCATGCACATGCTGGCTTGCAGGAATACAGCTACAATAAAGTGATACAGATTTATTTTTCCCATGGCACGACTCCAGCTCCTGTTATTAGCGATGGTGTAATGTGTCTGCCTGTGCCTGCTTGTCCCTGAGAAACTCCAGAGGAGGTGTTGCTGCGGGTAGGAAAAAAAAATTAAAACGGCCGAATGCAGGAGCCGACACGCAGCAGCGTCTTCAGCGGTGCTCTTTGCCTCTCGTGCCTTTTCAGAGCTGCAGTCTGAGGGTAGAAGAGCTGAATGCCACTGTGTGAATATATATTAGTGCACTGACGTGTTGACAAGTGACACATTGACATTAAATAGTGACAAGGACAACCGTCCTAATCCTATGGCAGATTATGCAGCGCGCATTATTCTGCACACATCTCATATTCAAATGTTCATTCATCCATGTCCGTAGTAAAACACAGTTCAGACTTGAACCTTTTACCCAGTGAACCAGTTCTGAAATTGAATGCATCGCATCTGAATCATGATCTGCTTATCAAAAACTCCACTGCATGACAAGTGAGTGGTGTGTGTGTATATGTGTGTGTTTGTGTGTGTGTGTGTGTGTGTGTGTGTGTGTGTGTGTGGTGCATTTGTCAGTGGCTGTATGGAAAACCAGGTCATTTGGATTGTGTGAAACAAATCAACTTGTCACCTCGGGGGTTGCCCTGACTCTGAAAGTGTGAACCGGTCCTCCTGCGCAGACTTGCGAGGCGAGCTCCTTCATGTTCAGAGCGCTGCAGGCTGTTCTGCTGGTGCTGTCAGTGCTTCTCACTGTCCTGCAGCCTCATACCCCCACAAACACGCATGTAATCATGCTTACATGGGGGGGGGGTGATGTGTGTGCTGTGCATGCATGTGTGCTCTGATCTATTTGCTTCAGCTCTGTTTTGTTTTATTTCCTTATTTAGTCCTGCAGGAATCTTGCAGACAGTGTTCGCTGCTCACCCTGAATAAATTTGTTCGTGCATGCACATGTGCAGGAAACACACAGGAGGACAAACAGGGTTTGAATTGCACACATTCACAAACTGGGTCAGAACAACCTGCCTTGCCTACATATTCTGTACACTGCACTGGCATCATGTCACTTCCTATTCCCAGTCAGACCAGAGAGTCAAAACAGAGAGCGGTTCTATCTGATGCAGCAGCTTCTGTCCACACGCTGAAAGGAAGAAGAATAAAGGTCCTTAATAAAAACATGTGAGAAATGAATAAATAAGAACACAAGGTTTATATGAGCTCACAGACACGACAAATGGAGATTGAACACAATCATGAGATAAGCTGTGTCGGTATTTGAATTATTATCATGTGGCATCAAATGGTTTCTTTGTCTAAAAAGGTTTAAAATTAAAATTTCTAGATTTCTTGTTCCCGGTGGAGCGATGACAGGACGTGAGGGAGTGAGCGATGAAGTACGACGTGAAACAAACGGTCCCCAGCTGAACACAAACCGGGTTCATCGTGGCTCCTGCTCGGTGATTTACGCCAAGGCCACCGAGGCGCCATGGATTTCTACAAAATATAACTCAGGTTAATGAGAAAACGTACTTTGAATGCAGCATGTTTTACCTCAAGGGGGCAGAACGGTTTGCTTGCCGCGAAATTACACAACACGAGACAACACGAGCATCCAGTCACTGCTGTGTGTGTCCTTTTAGCTCCGGTTTGGTTTCCTCCAACTCCAGAGAAACAAATGTCTCTTGTTTACTCGTCTGGGCTCGAGTTGGTTTCAGAGAACCAGGAGAAGCTGTTTCATTCAAAAGCATTTTCTTTCTTTTTCTCAGCAAAAAAGAAAACCATCCTCCTTCAGTTGAGGATGTAGCATATCAAATGTTTTTATTGAGCAAAGTGATATATGGTGATTGGTGGTGAACTCTTCCTATTGTGTGTATAGTCGGCTTCTTCCCTGTCAGCACAGTGCTAATGATACCTGAGCGTACATTCCTTCCTCTGATTAGGTGATGCAATAGAAACAGGCTGCAGGACCAGGGTGTGTGATCAAAATGAGGAATTTCCAGAGTTGGATCCATGACTTTTATTCAGAAGGTTTCCAGTGAAAACTTCTGGAAAGTAGCATCAGCAGATTAGGGAGGAAAGAAAGAAAGAAAAGCACAAAGCTGTGCCAGTACCGCACAATTCATCTTTTTCCACACGTAACATTCACAACACGTTTCCTATTAATTAAGCTAAATTGATTTATTCCCCCTTTGAATTTGGATCTGAGCTTCTATCTCCATTTGTTTCGTAGTTAGTGCTTTTTGAAAGGATTATCTCTGCTGGCAGGAATCCTAGAACCAGATTTCCACCAATATCTAATCAATGATTCCCGGGCAGGAGGCCGGTGTGTTATGGAAATGTGAATAATATATGAAATAAGCTGTATTCATTAAGTTAACCAGTGCGATGGACGAGAGCACGAGAACTTTTTAACACCGTGAACCATCTGTGGAATGACACGTTCATATTTAATGCTCGGTAAACACTGTTAGACTTGCACATTGAAAATAAGCGGAGTGACTTATAGGAACAGCACATGCTCTGGAAGCTGCTGACCGGATCTGGGCTTCTCCCGTGAGCACAATCAGCTGATAGTCATGTTTGCTGTTTTCCTCAGTCAGTAGCCAGCAGTTATTAGACAGTGAATAGTGACTCTGTGCAGGAAAACCTCCACATCTGTCACTCGAAGCCATAAATCACGCGGCAGGTTAAATCATCCCGATATGTAGATTATATGCATCCCTCTCCGAGATGGATTAATGAAGAACAACCATAAATCCTCCAATGTATGCACAAGCACATTAAAACTTGTGGGAGATATATGGCTGATCTGAGACCAGAGATAATCAGTGGCTGAGGTGACGTCAGTGTTTGTGAAATCGCTTCACTGAAATAATTTAGGCGGCGTGACATCACCAAGGGGCTGCGCACCTTTTGGATTTCTGTCGGGTTAATAAAACGCATTAATCCGACTTTTCAGAATTGTGGCCTTCTGTCAGTCAATTAATCGACCAATCATCGACAAATCATTTCAGCTCCAGAGCACTGATTGGTTTCTGGGTACCTGAGGGAAATAATAAACTGACATAAATAGTGAAGGCGTTGGTGTGAGAGCTTCCAAGGAGGTTAATCTGGAAATGGCCGAGATCTACATCCATATGAACATAAAAAATAAGTAGAGTGTGGTAGAAGGTGTGGAAACGCACCAGCCATGCAAACACAGCTCCTGCTCAAGAAACTTCAAAATAACCCTGGAGGGAAGAGGCAGCTCGTAAACCGTGAGTGTTCATCTGACCGTGGAGTTTATTTCCTGCGCACTTGCCTTTAGCATTGCATGGGCAGCTAGCACGGCACGTTAGCTCTAAAGCTAGCTACGTTGGGTGTCCCGAACATGGACTCAACGTAAAGATACGAACACCGCCATCTTGTGCATTTGGAGACAGAGTTTTTAAACCTTCAGAATTTGAAATGAGCACAAAAAGCCGTGATTGGATTTAAATTAAAAGGCATCAAAGATCCTCGAGCAACAAAGGGTGATTCACGCTCACGTACGATATTCGGCCTCTATGAGCCTAATGTCTGTTGTCGTCTCTGCAATCCATCACCGATATTCTTTGTGTACGTATGAACAGTTGTTGTGACACCGAACATCTGCTCATTTCAGGCTCCTCGTGCTCTCAAGTAAGTGTTGTGTTAAGATGCACAGCAGAAACTGTTTTCAATTGATTTCTGGCCCAGGATTGAACGATGTACAAATATCGCCCCGGGAGCATCACTCCTTCTTCGGTCGCATCCAATATCTGCAATTACTTACACTGACTTTAATGGCTCTGAGCGAAACTCCCAACGAATAGAGATGCGTCACAGCCGTGGACGCCGTCGGTGTTTGTGACAACCTCCCACGACGCCATCGCTCCCGGTCGTCGGCTCTGCGTTCAATAACCTTCGGAGCAGAAATGAAATAATAAAATGGAACTCTGAACAAAACACAATTCTTCAGAGAGCGTCTGTGCTTTGTCCCACATGGTCGGAGTCAGAAATGAGCAAGACTCAAATGCTCCCTCAGCGCCCCCCCCCCCCTTGTGGGTGCCAAACCAGCAAGTTCAAACACATCTCAGCGTCGTCATAATGGGACGCAATCACCTTGAGTGTTGCAATCGTCCTGCGTTTCGCAGACGACCACAAAACATCAGGGGCATTTTCCCATGATGCCACCGCAACCCACTGTAATTAACTGGTGAGAGAGGGAGAGAGAGACATGCGTTGACTAAGAGCTCGACCCTCGTGGTGGATCGTTTCCTGGCATTTCACGGAGGGGCAACCTGGAGGGGGGGTTTCACCCAAAACCGCCACGTGGAGGCGTTTCCTCTTGGCGAGAACGTGAAGATCCAGCATCAACATCTTGGTTCAAATTACTGTCACTGGGAAGCAATTACATTTATTGGATTAGATGTCGGCACCAAAACAAACCAGCTTTAAAACCCAAATGCACAGAAGGAACTGGAGCGATGACTATTTCAAAACTCCCGTCCTGAGGGGATTTCAGGCTTCACCCGCTGGTGCTGGGAATTCCACCCTCCACACCCGCTTCTCCATTCATTATGCAGGTTCATTGTTGGACTCGTTTTCCAATGAAATGACAGGTGGAGAAAGTTGTGCAAGGCTGAGGGTTCGAGGGAAAGACCGCTGCGTTATCGTGACGAACGTTTCTCGGCATTGGGCTGAAAAGGTGACGCAGTGTCCTGAATAAAAACGGTCCATGCCAAAAACATATGTCACAAACTGAACATGAGAGAACATGTTGGAAACTGCCACCAAACGCAGACACTGAAAGAACTTACTGGAAACCGAAGGCACGGTAATGGGGAAGCTGGTGCGGTGAAGACACGATGGGATGAAACTTATTTGTATTGAAGCTGAAGAGACACACAAACTCAAAAATGACACTGGTGCAAATGGTAAAAATGTTGAGAGTGCGACTAAAAAAGGTGATTTTAAATGATTGTATATTGCACAATGCTGTTATGCTTGAATTTTAATTTGTTGCACCATAATTCAACTTTTAAACAAACTTAATGCTTTTCAGACTTCTTTTTTTTGTCGCAAATGAGGCTGAAAACTGTTCAGGTATTTAATCCTTTGAGCTTTTCCTCTCTGCTTCACTGTCTCCTTGTCTCCAGGTGGCTTTATTCACATGTTAAATCCCACCCACCAGCTCTGAGCTGCGGGAATCACGAGGCGATTCAAATCATCTGCAGCCTTTAGGAGGAGTTCTCTCTAAAGTGAGTCAAGCTGAAATGTCTGAACGTTATCGGCAGTTTCAAATTAAAAAACGTGTCCACCAGTAAATAGTGTGTGTGTGTGTGTGTGGAGTCGTGGAGGGTGTTTGTGGTTGATGTCATCCTCCAGTCGACTGCACCCACATTCCTCAGAGATGCTTTAATAAAGAGAGTTATTAAAAACATATGGACTCCTAATGAACACACACACACACACACACACAGACACACACTACTCTACTCTAGCTGATGTGATTTATTGACACCGTCATTATCTCAATATTCTGTCGATCTACAATAACTCAGGTTTCCAATGTTGGCAACAATAAAAATATTTGGACGGACACATAATTTGAAATGCGTCAGTTTATTCTTGATAATCATAATGTGCAATACTTTCCATTGGGAGTAAATAGTAATAGTAAGAATAGTTCCTGTTTTCCCCTGAGTGAAGTGTGAGAGTTCACTTCATGCTTCTCACAGTTCAACTCTTCAAACCAAAACTAGGTTCAGGAATGTGTAAAGTTTAGAAAAGATACCGGAAAAGATACCGAAGCTTTAACTTCATTTATCTTCACGGCTTCTCATAAAAAAATAAATAAAAGAGTGAATGATTCTCCCACTTTGACCTTTTTTGGTGAAGAATTGTGATGATTTGAGAAGATGGAGATTTGTTGGTTGAATTAGCATAATTCCAGTAGATTACACAGATGAGATCCCAGATGTTTTATACATAGAACCATCTGGAAAGGCCTCTGCAGGAAACTGTTTGGTGCTGTTCTTTGCTCTTCTTCCAAAGTGACCTCACATGTACCTGATGCTGTAGCGACCTCTAACCTCTGTAGTTGAGCGGCTGTCGTCACAGCTGAGACGCGCCCGTCGCTGCCAGTACTTCCTCCCTCGCAGGACGTTGATTGGTCCGAACCACTGCGGTGGTCCCAACACCTGGAAAGATGGACTCTCCCTCACGAGAAAAGCAGCTGCCTGACCGACAAGGCGGAGCTGTTACAGTAATCCAGGCTCCTGCGACAGCGAACAGTGTCAGGCTGTCGGCGATACAGGACACGAAACCTCTGAATGCCAGAATGCCAGAAATTAGTTTCCCACTCCGACAGGTGCTGGTGACCCGGGGTTTGTGCTTCGTTTGCAGATTCGTCCTCGGACTCCGAAACTTTATTGCAGCAGCAGTTGGCAAGTGCGTCCTTCTCATTTCTCTCTGTGGCTCCTGCGTCACTTGGCTTCAGTCAAACAGCCATAGAAAAAAAAAAAAAAAGCTTTTCTTCTTTGGCTGAGGCCAATGAGATATAATTCGACTAATGAGAATAGTTCTGCCTCTGAAAGACGTTTGTACAACAACACTTTTAGCTCTTAAG
>NC_047167.1:22517446-22544204 GCF_009819705.1 Hippoglossus hippoglossus | reverse complement strand
GGGAGGCTTTTCATTTCCTGTCTCAAATACAACAAATACATTCATAGAATGAAAAACAAATACAAATGGACGGACACTCGAAAGGGGATTGATGAAAGCATTTTGATTAAAGCTGCAGAACAGATTCAGATAAAGAAAATATTTATTTAATGAGACACAAGATAGATTCTAGTTTCTAAGGCTTTGGAGTTTTTTTTTTCAAATCATTCTTTTGTCCTCTTCACTTATTATTGTGCCGTTAAAAGCATCAAATATCGGTTAGATATTATTTCTCCAATGGAGCAGGATTCAAAATGTCACTGTGGCCTTCAACAGAGCTCATATCTCCACCGAGGCCCGACAGTCCCCTCATGAAACCACATTTAAATTCACTAGATCCTGATTTTTATTTGGATCTGCACCAAATTTCACAATCTCATAAATATCAGTCCTCAGGAAACATGTAATATGTCTCCGGGTTTTTGCGTGATCCAGCTAACAATCCAACGCAGATGAAAACACAACCTCCACATTTGGACACTGAATCTCACGTGGCTCCTGAACAGTGAAGCGTACAGGGGGTTGATCGCCCCCTAGTGGCTGGCTGGTCATGTACGGACCAAGCGATATAGTCACGATGATCCTTCAGTTTATTCAACATGTTTCTGTGAAGTTTTAGTTTTCTGATGATATAATAACGTAGTAAAAATCCTGTTTGACAGCTGAGCTTCACTGGGACGTCGAATCCTCGGCTCCAGACGACGATCACTTCTGCACAGACTCTGAATGTTTTGGGAGGAAGTGGAGACGAGTCACAGGTTTTTTTTTTTTTTTCAGATGCTCTGCTTCAAACTCGGCGTTTGTGCCAAAAGGCTTCTTGAAATTTACCCATTTTGTAATTAGCGTTTGAACTCCCTCTTTTAAATCTTCCGTCCCATTGACTAATTGCTTCTCTCTGTTTTCCCTTCACATCTCCACCAGCTCTGTTTCTGTCCCTCTGCATCCGTCTGTCATGTCCGCCCCCCCCAGTCTCTGTCCTCCCGTCTGTCTCCGACTCCCTGCCCTTTCTCTCCCTCCATCTGTCTCTTTTGAAGATCTATGCTCACTCTTGATTTACTGAGTTGTACTAAGTGCACACAAAGCCCCTCGGAGATTAGCGATGCTATCACACTCCCTGCGTCGCTTCAAGGGAGAAATCCTGCCTCAGATACGGAGGAGGACGGATTCTGAAAACACACGACCCTCTCCGGCCGGCGGTGCCACGGCCGGGGCGTCGCCACGGAGACAACAGCTTTTGGAAAAATCGAAAAACCCAGAAACCATGAAGCAGCCGTTACTTCACATTGACCCAGTCTCAGTCTCAGTTGTAGTCCGACAGAAATCTGGAGATGTCAGATCCAGAATTAAATGTCCCACTCTTTGACATGTTCACTGATTTCCCAGTAAAAATGAATATTCAGGCATATCTAAGGGACTCATAGTTATTAGTGTGTGCAGTTGGAAATGTACAAATGCCACATTCCTGCAATAACTGTAAGTGTGTGTGAGCTCAGGTGATTCCAGGTTCAACTCCACATCACCTCACCTGAGCAGAGGCCTGAACCAGACTGATAAACACAGGAAATGTGCATTTGTTTAAATATTACATTGACGAAAATTCATTGTGCTAATTCCAGTTCTATACATTAGGTTGTATTTGCGTTTTCCTCAGTTATTTATAATCAAATATATGGTTTAAAATGTAAAATATCAAGCCTCCATTACATTTCTTTGCCATAAGGATTTGATAAAAAGATTTATTCATTATTTATGTATCGTTTGGACTTTCTGACCTCCCTCCACGAAGCTCAATCTGCGGTGAGCACATACATGTCACAGTTGGAGAAGCACACGCAGGCGTAAACACCGAAGCACGGATTCCTTTCACCTGCTTCGGTGTCAGGGTTGTGATATCGTGGCGTTCGCTCACCGTCTGGATTCACTGGCACGTTTGATATTATTAGTAACACCTCTGATCTCCCTGTTGTGACGAGTCAAAATGTCACGTGTGAATAAAAAAAAGGCTTATTCACACTAAATATTGGCACCGAGTGTAAATAAGCAGCCGAGTTGACACTCATTACAAATTCATGTTGTGCAGGTAAGCCGTTTGAATCCATATTCATTAATTTTTAATTATATTAGAAAGTTCCTAAGTATCCTAACTATTCTGGGCTATATTCATATATTAAATAAAAAAATAAAAAAAGTTAATTAAATGTATAAAAACCAACTACTCCCAATATGCATCTTGGTGACGAACATCCAATCAACATTTTTTAATTGTTTCCTAATTCAGTCGTTTAAATCTGCTCCAAAAGTGGAAACTGACAGAGAACGGATAGACGGATGGACGGACAGACGGACAGACAGACAGACAGACAGACAGACAGACAGACAGACAGACAGACAGACAGACAGACAGATAGATAAATGGATAGATAGATGGATGGATAAATGGATAGATGGATACACAGATAGATAGATAGATAGATAGATAGATACTTTATTGATCCCAAGGGAAATTTAGGCATCTTTTTAAACAGACCCCCTTTTTGCCTTCCAACAGGTTCAGTGGCCCATAAAAGAAAAAGCCTCTGGATTGCTTCTGCATTGTAGATCACGTCAGGACACAACTTCCTACGTGTCCCCCTGCGTCGAACAACACAGCTTGACCTCGCTGCATAACTCAATACTCTGATCCACGCCAGCTCCATGTTTACTCCATCAACTGTCGGCGGTCCGGCACAGCGGACAGGAACCGGCAGAAGCCAACAACGGGAACATATTAAAAGGTGGCACCCCCGTGTGCCCGTGTTGCCACGAACAATCTACGGCCCCCTGATATGTTTATTGAATCATATATCTTCTCGGTCCCGTTTAGAGTCGCCTTTGTCACCGCGGGCGATCGATACGCTGGCGCTGCCGAGGCTAACAAGGGGCTCCGTCTGCTGCGGCCCGGCACTCCGGCCTGTCACCAGATGCTATTTATTACGTGCTTTGTTTTAACATCCATTCAGTATGAGTGGAAATCAATTTTTCATTTGGACCTAATTGTCTCTGTGCACTGGCAGCTCAAGGCTCCGCGGCCTCCGGCCTCGGTGCCCCTCTGTGTTACAGCCGCCCGGGTCCCCCCCCGCCCTCCGAACAGCTGTATTTTATACCTAATTACACATGTCTGAGGCCGGCGCTGTGGAGTACGACGCTTTGGGGAATTGTTCCTGCAGAGACGGGCCGGGGGGATTCACTGTTGGTATTTCTCCAGCAAGGATTTAGTCATGCTTACAGTCAGAGTGTGGAACTGGGAGAGAGCGACTCGCGCTGCCTCTGATGTTCGAGGCTGGAGGAGCCGCGCAGCTCAATGGTGACGAAACTTCCAGTGAAGCCGAGTTAAGAGCGAGGACAAAGCATTGTGGGCATCAAACCACCGGTACCGCAGAATACTAAGCAGGACCCGGTGAAACGATGCAGTGATGTTGAACCACTCAAGGACACGTTGGATCTCACCCAGACTTTGTTTCTGTGTTAATGTGAAGTCCATTTGATTCAGCCTTGATTTTTTTTACACATCTTTGCTTTGTTTCACACCGTGCACCTGCAGTCTCGTGTCACTTGGGTCCAGCGGATTGTGGTACTGTTTGTATTCTGCTGTTCTGATCTCTCAGTTGCTTGGGAACACTTTTCCTTTCTGATTTACGAAAGCATTTTTTATTTATAAACAATTAAGCTATTGATAATTTAAAGGGTTTTTTTTAGAGAGAAAAAGTTCATTAAATGTATAAAAACAACGACTCCCAATATTTATCTCGGTGACAAACATCCAATCAACAAAAATTAAATTGTTTCCTGTTAAAAGATTCAGTCGTTTAAATCTGCTCCATTTCTGATTGCAGGTTAATTTTTTCGATTAATTCCTAATTGCAGAGAGAAATATCCAGAATTTGCTGCAGCTCAGATTTGTAATTCATCAGTGCTGAAATATCAAAAAGTTTATGTTTTAACATTAAATTCCCCACGAGGAACATTAGAAATTCTGAAATGTGAATTCACAACTCTACTACAATCCCAACACTGCTGTAAATACAATGATCCAACATAACCGAGCCTGGCTGCTGCTCTTCTTCTTCTTCTTCTCCTGCTGCTGCCATGTAATGTATCTGATTCCCAGTGTTAATCGGGGCATGATCATTGGCCACTGAGGGTGAAAATGTGCTGTGGTTAGTGGCGCCCTCGGCCAAGACGCACGTGATGCTTCAGCAGCTCAACGTTAAAGACACAAACACAGTCTCATACGTGGAGACTTGTGATTCTGCTTTGACATGAATCCAGCTGCTGCAGTGAGTCAAACACCGGAGTCCAGCCGTGTCAAAGCTTATTCTCTGCTTTACAAACCTTTGTTTGTTGTTTGGGTCGTTTCTTCTCGGCGCAGCGACGTTAAATCAGCGCTGCAGAGCTCCTGTAAACAATTCCTATTCTGGGTGCCGTGGCCACGCTCAGCCTCTCGGCACCGACCGGCCTGTGTCTAAACATGGGCTTGTGCAACGACCAGAATCTGTAGGAACACTTCATATATGGAACTGAGTCCTGGATGCGAACGGTTCCAGCTCGGAGCAGCTTTGCAGCTCCTCGCATTTATTTCTCTCTTCCCTTTTTTGATTTAGATTTTTTTCTTCTTTGTATTACATTTCCACACGACTGCTTTGATGAGAGCCTCTGCTGGAGCGGACCCTTCATCCGCCTCCCACACGGCTGATAAGTCTCCTGTGGCATTTGAATCCCTTGAACCTGTTGAGTGCTGCGTCTTTTCAGCCTCTTACAAAGGATGTACCTTTTCACTCAGCTCAGCAAGGCTACGCTCCATTCAGTCCTTTTCAGCACACAAATACGATAAGGTAAAATAAAGCAGGTTCAGGCTTGTTTAACCACAGATGTTTCAAAAATCAACAGTCCAACTAATAGTTTTACTCAAACTTCTGGATCAAGCACAGGAAACCAGATCCCAGAGGTGTTGCTGAATGTTGAAAAATGCTGAAAATCATGGGATAGACCTAAGGCCCTGCATGTTCAGGTCAAATCAAATGATTTCTTCTTCAAGCACGTAGGAAGACAAGAGTCCAATGCATATTGACCTTATGATGCAAGCACATGTTGTAAAGTGCATTTAAGTGCATGTTTAAATCAGCTTTTGCTTGTTTAGCTGCAGAAAAAGGTTCCTGCAGAGCTTGCATGGTTATAAAGGGTTGTAGCTTGTCTCTTAATGTTCGGCTGGTAAGTTGTTCCCTGAAACACATTTAGTCTTACTTGTTGAAATCCTCTGCACATTTGGAAAGCATCAATAAATAAAGTCGTCTGAAAAAGAAAGTCAGTGTCTGTGTCTTTCACTTATTGCCCATGAGTCTCCAGCGGGACAGACAAACCACTTCTCCGTGACTCGCTCGCTAACTTCTGGCCATCGTCTCTGCTTCAAGCAGAGACGATGGCCAGAAGTTAGCGAGCGAGCGAGTCACGGGAAAAGTTGCCTGCTAGCTTTTGTGAGCTCATCGTGTTTTGGGCGCGTAGCTTTGACAAGAGGCCTGATCGGAGCAGCTGCGATGTACCTGCTCTCGCTGACTGTTCCAGGATTGCCAACCTCAGCTTTAATTAAACCTGGTGTCATAGACGCTCAGATGGAAAAATGACAAACTGAATTAGTTGGAAACCTACAAAGACCTGTTCTGTTTTTAAATGCTGCTTTGTGCTCAGACGTGAGATCGAGCTTCAGTGTATCGGCCTCCTTCTTTCTTTGTTAACTGTTTTACACAGGGACAGCACACACACACACACACACACACACACACGCAGCTCCTGCACTCACATAGGGAAACTGAAACGTCCTATCTCGACTGTTACGGGAAACAAAAGCGTGGCTGGATGAGATCAGCAGTTCTAGCTAAGCTTAGGGGGAGATCTCTGCCTAACACCGTTTCCTGGATGCCACAGTGACTCCGATAGGAAGCTGAGTCACCGAGCAGCAGATCCTGGCTGGACGGAGTGAAGTAATGCAGGGTCAGGGCAACGCCGAGTCTAAACTGTGATGGGTTTGTTTGTTTATGTGCCTGAGAGGCTCAGACCTGGGAGCTGAGACGTGCTGTGGTCGACCAGATGCATTAGATACGTGCAGCCGACTTGTTTTGTGCTTGAAGAGTTGAACTCCAAGCTGCTCTACAGTATATTTATGTATATCAACATATATATATATAAAAACGTTTTTTTTCAGTTTCTCCAAGGCAGAAAAATGTCCTGAATTCAATACTAACAAAAAGCAAACGGAGAAATCTTCCCATTCAGACGCTCACTAAAGGAGGAGGGTCCCTGGCAGACCAGACAGATGGCTGACGGCTCAGATAATAACTTCACTCCACAGATTCTCAAGGACAAACTTGACCCTGAGGAATAACTTTGTTGTGCTCAAACGTGTCGTTCACTTCACGCTCAACTCAAAGTGACACTGCACTGACGTGTGTGTGTGTGTTTTCAGCTGTAAACTAAATCATATTTTTGATGAAATACATCAATGCTGGTTTTGTTATGATAACTTCAAAATCTCTCATGACGCCACCTGTTTTTAAAACCGTCTTGGATGTTGCTTTACGTAGAGCTGGTATCTGCGCTCGTTTTCAAATCCAAACTCCTAAATCACCACATTCTGAAATCCTGATCCAAATTGTTTTTCCAGGGTAAACTGTCACGGAAATTCATTCCAACCTTTTCCTGCTGTGTGGTAATCATGTTGGATCTGTATTATCTGTTGTGAGGGAATAAAAATCAGATTTCAATGGACGTAAACACAGTAAACATGTCCAGTGTTTACAGAGTTTCATGCCGGGCGGACATATAAGTATATTTAGTTCTGTTGGATGCAGAACGATCATGAGACAGATGGTTTTTCTTTCATTTTCCACCAGTTGGTCCAAGAGTCACTCTGGTGTCTGGATGATTCTACTTGCTGCCTCACAGGATGTAGATATGAAGACGGACACAAACATTCACAGAGGAACTCTGTAAAAAAAACAAAAACACGTCTTCTAACCAAGGAGAGCTCTTAGAACAGCGTTTTATAGTCGACTCATAAACTCGTGTTTTATCAGCAATCTGCCGCAGTTTCTTTTTCACAGACCCACCGATTAGTTTAGATCATTTCTACTTCGCCGAGAACGAAGCTCAGAACTTCTCTCAGACACTTCACCATATGAAGCGTGTTGTGTAGATGAGGATTTGGCCTCTTTTGAAACATCTGTTGAGGTAATATTGAGCTTCATAGATTGTTAATTGGTGAATAAAAACAGTATTTATGTCCCAGAGCTCCAGAGTGGTAAGTGTGACGATGTGTACGAATATTATCCTGCATTTTTAAGACAGACCTGCGAGGAGTGTTGAGTTTACAGCAAACAGAGAAGATAGAAATAAGAAAACAGGGAGTAAAATGTGAGAAAATATACTTTTAGATCAGGGATTCCAAGTCGCTACTCTCTAAGTCATTATTTTAAGATGCCCAGTTGTTATTTTTGAGATCCTACATCTTTATTTCAAGATTCTTCATCTTTTCAATAAGATTCTTAATCGTTTATTGAGATTCCAAGTTGTCATTTCCAGATTCCAAGCTGTAAATTTAAGATCCTAGGTCGTTATATTGAGATTAAACATCTATATTTCTAGATTCACCATCTTTTCATTAAGTGTTAAGTGTTTTTATTTAGATTCTAAGACATTAGTTCACGTAAGTTTGAGATTCTAAGTCTTTATATTTAGATTCTAAATCACTAGTTTGAGATAAAAAACAAAAAACATGTAAAGACGAACTTTCAAATCGACTGATCCACTAAATCACACGAAAAACAACCACAAACGTCTTCATTAAAACTTCCGCGGTGACAATTGAAGGATTATAAATTCCCCGCTGTGGAACCTTGTCCACCGAGGCCCGGGCGGTTTGCCAGTGGCTCAGCGCCGCTCGCTATCTGTCAGCCAGCAGACCCACTGGAAGGAGCAGGTAATATCTAGTGGCTTTTTTACAGGCACATTAGCGTAATAATTCTGGAGTGTTGTTCTGCTTCTATTGCTGCAGCTCCACAAAGCCACTTAGGCTCCTCGCGCTCAGTCACTTCCACTTGGCCTGGAGTGGATTTAAAGCCACTGGATATTAAGTGTGCGGGGGGGGGGGGGGGGGGGTGACATCATCGTGCTGCTCCCACATGTGTGTGTGTGTTTGTGTGTGTGTGTTTGTGTGTGTGTGTTCTGTCTGTAAGGGTGAGTTTCAAACATGTGTGTGTGTGTGTGTGAGTATACAGTATGCATGAAATATTGTGTGTGTGTGTGTGTGTGTGTGTGTTTTTATAGAGCCCAGGCTCTTTAGGTGTGTAAATTCACTGGCAGACTCCATGACATCATGACGGATGAGTTAATCATATCAAAGTTTCATTGGATGAGTCACATGGACTCTGAGGAAGGTGTAGTTCACTGCATGTGGTTTGGATTGATCCTCTAAAGAAACACAAGTCACTCAGCTGCGCTCAAAGCAGGTTCGATACAAAAGGGAAAGAGAGAAAAGCGTGAAATTAAGTGGTGAGATAAATAAAGTGTCAGTTCCTTCTCAACCGAAATATCCTCGATGACTGAATGTGAGTCTTGCACAGGGTGGGGCAGCAGCGGGAAAAAGTGAACTGAACTAACAAGAAAACATCGAAATGAATCAAACGAAGACAAAAAGAGCCGAATAGTTCCGAGCTCCACAGGGAATTAGCTCGGCACGCTATCGCTGAGGAAACCTCATCTCCGCCTCCGAGTCAGGGGGACGGGGCGGACATATCCCATCTGCTGTGAGGGACTGTGTTTGTAGCGCGTGTGTTTAATTCACAGGTCAAAGGTCACGTGTTAACAGGGGCAGATTTGAGTTGGGTGACAGGTCGAAGCTTTGCAGGTGTGTGGGCGCAGGGTGGGACTTTGATTCTCATTCACTCCAATGCCGACATCCAATAAGTCTCCAGTGATCAACGTGTTTCAGTAAAGTATTAATCACGATATTGCATCATTGAGTCATTTAGAACTGCAATATTTAAATATTTTTTGAGAAACATTAGTGAATATGTGACAGTAATAAAAGATGAATGGAATAAATGGCCGCCTGTACTTTATCTGATAACAGTTTTCATCTCTGGCTCGTGATTAAAAGCAATTCTCTTAAAAGAGAATTTGAAGCACTTTCATGATTCAAACGTTTCCGTCTCATTCCTCCGTCTTCACCGCGTCATCGTCCCCGGACGAGACGATATCACTGAGTAATTCTCCTCTTCTTGTTTCTGCTGACGCTCTAATCTCACAGGTTGATTGGGCCAAACGGCGAATCTCTCTCCTTTAACAAAGCCCATAAAAAAAAGTGGGTCGTGTAATTACGCCACTCCATCCAGCGCGACGCCGAAAAAAGCCCTGATTTAATACGTTCTGTTGGTTATCGACAAAATGTAATATGATCATCAGAAATTCTACATGGTGCAACGTCTGCGAAATCTCATTACGGTCTCATGTTTCCCTCGGCCTCCCCTCCTCCCCGCCGGAGCACCGAGGCAAAAGGGCAATGCCAATAAGAACGAGATAAATTGGACAGCGAAAAAGAAAAAAAATCCATGCGTCCATTAACCCTGCGAGGGAGGAGTGTGTGTTTCTCTTTTTCTCTGGGCAGCGTGTGGGTGCTGAGCCAGACTGCAGACGGTCATTATCCATATGCTGCCGGAGCTAATTTCTCTCGGCTCGGCCTGAAGAGCCTCGTCCTCCCCGCTGCCCTTTGGAAAGGTCACGACCACGTGACCTCTCGGATGCTGCCGGACACCGCGCGGCCTCCGACCTGTGTGCGATGGGTCAATGTCAAGAAATCCTTTCGCAGGCGTACTCACTTAACATAGTGCAGATTGTCCCTCTTTAGCAGAGCCGTGTCCGTGTCCCCCCACGGACGGACGGACGGACGGATCAGATCCACCGCAAGAGGAATAACTGATAAAACATTTTTCTCTTTATTGTTTTTAGACAATGAGCGATATGGACATTCCATCGAGCCCAGGGAGAATATTGCATTCTCCTCCACATATCAGTTCATTCCTCTGGTACCAGCTCTTATCCAGAGCTGCACAAAATGAGTTTGAGAAGTAGGAGGGGATTCATTTCCTGGATCACCAACATTACAAGCAAGCAATAGCCGGGGGGGGTCAAAGGTCAGAGCCATGACGTCCCCAGACAATAGACGGGACAAATACCACTGTCCCTGGGACGATTGGCTTTATTACAGATGTGCAGTTCGGCAGACGGAGAGAAAAGACTCATCAATTTACAAATCAGTTATTCATAATTTTGTCGTCACTAACAATAACACAAATGATTCTCTGCTGCTTCTGTTTTGAGGAATTTCTCCGCAAACTCAAAAGAGTAATAACAGCACATAACCTCAAAACAAACAAGGAATGAGAGAAAGTACAAATCCATCTACTTTTTAAATATACAAACACTTTCTGAAAAGGTTCTTAATAAAACTTTTAAATACTCAGTGATAGATTTTAATTAAAAAAACATGATGTTCCTTAATGGGGATGCTAGTATTATTAGTACCATCTGTATCTATGTATAGAAACATTAGATTGCAAAAGCTGAACACACAGAAATGTAATAAAATAGTCAAACACTTCTCTTATTACGAGATTTCTTTTTTCTCCAGCGGCACAAACAGAGTTCAGAGTAAAGAAACAGCCTAAACCTTTTACATTCAAACATGTGATTAACGGAAATAGACACACGGCTGAATGGGACATTATGCTGTAAAAAAAACCCTGAGCAGAGAGCGCGGCTGGAACCCGACCTCGGACTGCGAGCTGCGCCCTGAAACGAGAGGTGAGAGTCTGCTAAGCAATGTCCGCAGAGTGTCTTCTGATATATATATTGCTTCTAGCTCTCCACGATATGACTCCCCTGACAATGGCAATGAAAGTGGGCCACAGTGAGCAAACAGATCAGCCGACATCAAACATCCCCTCATATATTACGGACATAAAAAGTCATTATCCTCAGTGGAAATCGATAGCCGACATGGTCAAGATGAAGAGACCCCCGTGTGGTTTTCGGGGTCGGCTTACAAAGGAACATTTCTGCAAATGATATCATTTTTCTATCATTAACTGGCCCCGAGGTCGATGGCCATGTTTAAAGCCGAGGTATAACATTACTTATAATGCCTGGTAATGAATGGCACGCTGGTCGGGATGTGTTCAACATTGATTGAACATGCAGAGGACTGGGAGGGCTCAATAAGCCTGAGGTTAAGACGCCAGGGTTTCCATAGCATAGCTGCAATATTGAGCTGTGGACCGGGCTCCTATACGGTTTATTTGGAGACGTTATTAAAGGACTCTGTTGGTGTTTGTCCAGACGAGCTGTGTTTGTCTGCAGTCTCGCTGCAGCAGGGGCCCGGACCCCCAAATCAAACCATCAGTTTCTGTCTCTTATCGTGATACTCTGCTCACAGGAAACCGAACAGTCCTGATATTAGAACCTAAACTTCTACAATACTCCTGCTCGAGTAGGAAACGTGAACAGAGAGTGACACAGGCCTGAATCTTCAGTTTGAGAGAAATGGAAAAAAGGACATTTTGGGCCATTGTCCTTTGTGTGATGAGCTGACAATTACTCTTCACACTAAATTGACTTTTCATTTCTTCTTAATGAAACGATTATGAAAAAGCTGAAAAATGCGTCGCGTGAAATGGATTCTTTGTGCCACATTTAATCTGCCAAACAAAGGGGAAACAAAGAGAAAGGCAGAGAGCTAACGAAGCTCGGAGTCTCCGTCAGAAACGGGTTCTTTCATCGACGCTGAATTAAAGCCGGCCGATGCTTTCGCAGTGAGGAAGCATCGCGCCTTTCCCATGCAGAAAAACACACAAAGACATCTTAAGGCTAACTCTCCTCGAGGTTGTGTCACCAACAAACCCACACACAACAACACACACACACACAAACAAGCCTGTAGCTGGTGCATCGCCTGACACAAGAGGCCCATATCCGGCCCTGCTTCTCGACACAATGCCTCCATTGCTTCAGTGGAACCGTTCAATGGAGGCAGCGGCGGGAGGAGGAGGGGGAGGAGGAGGAGGAGGAGGAGGAGGAGGAGAGGCTGAAGAATGACTTAGCACCACGACACAAGGCGACGTGCACTCACTGCTCCGTCCTCGCTGAGTGTGGATCATCCACAGAATCACCCCGAGCGCTGCTAAAAGAAAGCGTTGGCTCGTGAAGATGTATTTCATCAAAATTGCATGGTTACAGCCCCCCCCCCCCATTTTGCCACTTAGACACTTTTGTTTGGTGTTTGAAGGACACGCCGAGTGTCACCCGCTCGGTCCTGCACACACGAGAGCACATGTATAGACACAGTGACAGTGTTTGTGTGTTGTGATGTGCGAGTGAGGGAGGAGACACACTGAGATTAGACCCAGAATCGGCCTTTAGGGAAGAAAACTGAAGCCTGGCTTTGACCTGGTGATGGCTTCCACCCAGAAGCACTGGGGGGTGGAAGCCTGTAGCCTGTTTCTGATGTTGATGCACGTGCACGTCACCGTGGCTGGGGAATGATTTTACTCCCTGGTAGGAGGTGGAATTCTGGTGATGCCATATTTGAGGAGAAGCCTAATTCCAACGTGGCATCATCGTGCAGAGGTAGAGGCTCAAACAACCAGGAAGGCTTGAAGGACAAGAACGTGAACCTGAAGATTAGACGACAACCAGATGTGAAGAAAAGCAGAACAAACAGGCAGAGTAGTGATAATTTGAGAATATAGCGAGAGCCTGCAGGGAGTGAAGGACAAGACGTGACAGTGCTTCTGAAGGAGTTGTGTTTTTTTCAGCCCTCCAGCCGATGCCCGAACTCTGGTTCAGAAGTTTTTTCGCCATCATCAAAAGGATTTAATCCAAATGTCACAACTGTCATTCAGGCCTGTGATTGGTCTGCACGAGAGTTTGAGCAACAGGATTCCCAGCAGCCACAGACACACTAGAAGAGAATAGAATCATATAATAATGTCATAATAATTCGTTGCACAGCGAGTTTCTGCAGCTTCGAAGTGCAAACACGGCACAAAAACACATGTAAATATTAACGAATGAACAATTAATATTATTACTATCTTTATTTCTGTAGTAGCAGAGTCACAAAGTGCTTCACAAAGTGCAACATGGGAAAAAGTCAGAACATATTCAGTAATGCAATAAAACAAAACAGATAAAAGAACCACAGTAAAAAAATAACATTAAAAACAATAAAAATTATATATATATATATTTATATAGAATCGTCTTTATTGCACCAATTCCTGCTGTTGCACATAAACCAGGATATTATTGCACAGTTCAGTTCTTTGACGTCATTTGGCACCGGAGCTTGTTTACGAACAGTAGGTGTGAAAAAACCCGTTAATAACACAAAAATCCTTCAAACACTGTACGGCTTCTTCCTCCTCCTCCTCCTCCTCCTCCTCCTCCTCCTCCTCCTCCCGACGTCCCTCTGTTTCTCTGTTTCACACAAACACACACCTCCAGCTCACACAAGAAAGGACCCATTTAACTGTCTGCTGTCTCACACACAGATTGTTTTGTCAGAGCGTGTCATCCAGTTCAGAGGGCCGATTCTAGAAGGAGACACAGCGAGGCTTCACACAGCTCCCCCCCCCCCCCCCCCCCTCCTCCTCCTCCTCCTCTTCACACATCCTCCTTTACTTCTCCTCCTTCCCACCGGTCCTGCTCTTCATCGCCCTCACGCCTGGATCGAGACAGATTAATGTCCCCGTAAGACTGTGGATTATCAGGGAGAATATGTAAAAGTTGGACATTTTCACGTTTGAGTTTGATGTTATACATTTCACTTCCTCTTCCACTGTGCAGGGACACCGGGGTTTGAGAGGTCAGCAATGAATTTTAGGAGCTTTGCTATTTAAAGCTTTTAAAGGTGGTCGTAAACATTTTTTTTTTTTTTTTAAATCAATATCATAACTGAAGAGGGAGCCAAGGAAAGGTGACTGTGGCTGGCGGGGCGGGGGGGTTATGCTCATGTCTGTTGATCTGGGTAATAATTCATGCAGCAGAGCCGCACCAGTTGGAGCCAATAGCTGTAACCCTGACCCCGAGGAAATAGCATCACGCTCCATCCAGCAGTCCACCCACTTGGTTTTATGTACACGGTGATTGGTTCACAGAAAATGGATTAAAGCCAAAAATGTACGAAAAAAGAGTTGGAAAGATGGACGTGTTCGACGGGAGAAATGTGCCTCAAACACTTCTACGACAACGGGACGAATAAAAGCAGTCGTCGGTGCGTCAGTTCGTTTGCAGGCGGCCACGAGTGATGGTTTTTAAATCTTCTGTGGCCACACGGCCGCCGTCAGACTCCGAAAATAAACCGGCGCTGAAATTTAAACGACTTCCATTTTCTATCTCGGAACATATCTGACACATGACACAAGCATCTCATTCACGCCTCAGAGCTCCCGTCCACATTACATCCTTTTGTCAGAGGAGCAGTCAGACTGTGCAGCCATTGTAGAACCAACCCCCCCCCCCCCCCCACACACACACACACACACCCGCCTCTCTCTCTCTTTTCTCCACGACGGCCTGCACAATTTCAGGCTTGCAGTAAAAAAAAAAAAAAAATGCCGCCACCGTTCTTAATGAAATCATTCTCTCTTTCAGGCGGTGATCAAGTTAACAACCCGCCTCTGCCAGGAAAAGACAGAAAGAGATAAGAAAGAGGAAGAGAAAGAGGAATAAAAGACCAAGATGGCCTTTGCCCCGCCCCTCCGACTGCCAAACAACCCCCCCCCCCCCCCCCCCCCCCGTCCCCGTCCCTCCTAAACATCTCCACACCATGTTGTGAGTCAGTAACAATCGCGACATTCACAAATGTGCATGTGCTGCCATCTCTGTCCACTAAGATCTATGATTTGCCAAGTGCTCTCCCCTCTGAGAGCCACCGGTAGCTGAGCCAAACACTCCCCCCCCCACCCCCCCCCACTCCCATCGCCACTGTGAACCGGCGTGCTGAGAAATTGCCCCCGCCGTGTCCCCTTCAAATGCGTGTGAATTCCAAATAATGTTCCACAGCCAAGTAGCAGTTGGCGCGGGGCCTGGGGTGAAGAGAGAGAGAGGCCCGCTCCCACGGAGAGCGAGGGGGGAGGGAGACTGCATACAAAGAAATACTAATACTATAATAATAAGTATAGAGTACTGCAGATGAGTAAATTTAATGAAATACATCCAACAGCAAATTAAACATTGTTCTGTGTTATACGTGATAAAAAATTGCGTCACCGAGTGTTTGATTTGAAGCTGTATGATCAGAATCTGCGACTCTGACTCGTTGCAAACTTCGGCCCGAGAGCCTGGACGAGAATTTGACTGACCGACGAGTGAGCGCGGTGGAGAAACGTTTAAAAAGGAGGAGGAATCAAACTTTTCTAACTTGTCTAAATGTCAAAGAAGCAGAGATCTCGAGCAGCTCCCGCGGACTCTCAAACGTCGACTGTTATCAAACCTGCGACTGCGGCTGTGACAAAACCCTATTTGCTTTTATAATTTAGTCGTACTGTATAAAAACACAACATGCAGTGCGATAAAGTCAGTTAATAACAATGTTTTCCAGCCCGACATCATTTATTAAACCTCCACGGCGCAGAGAAAAAAAAAATAAACAATCATTTTTTGCATTCTGGGTAAATCTACATCACCGTCGGACTCCGTGAGCCCCTGAAGCTTTTATTTCACAGAGGTTCAGTGAAGATTTTCAGAGTAACCGAGCAGCCCTTACAATCGCTGACGGGATCCCCGAGGAGACGGGCGGCGTGTTCGATAGCTGCAGGAACACGCCGCGCTGCTTTGTGTGAGTTATTAGCTCCTTTCTGTTTCAGACGAAATAACAAAACTCTAAATATAACTTCCCGCTGTCTCCTGAACAGCAGCGAGTGTGTGAGCTGCCCGGAGAACGCTCGGCTCCCCCGACACCGTCTTGTTCCACTTCGCTCGTGTTTGGGTTCGGGTTGAAAACAGAGCAGGTGAACGTGGATGTGTTTGTTATCTGGTGTTTTAATAGAAGAGGATTTCAGAGACGTTAGAGAGAAACAGGTGAGCAACAGGAATTTTAAACAAACCTACGATACTAAAATTGTAACTCAATAATTAATCAAACATAGGTATTCTGTTTTATATTATTGTGATTTGAATATCTTTGGGTTTTGGGTCGTATAAAGTCAGTTTTATATCATTTCATCTGTATCATATTATATACACTGGATTAATAAATCATACAAATAGCTGTTGCGTCCTCACGCACCTTCGGCTTTCGAGAAGCCGCTTTGAGCTGATATTTGAATATTGTATCTAGGTTACACTTTCATGAAAAGATGTAAGTAGCAGCTAAGTGCAAGTACAAGCATCTATCAATGTCAAACTGTTTTCTGGGTTATTGGGTTGTGTTCAGATGAACAGAAGCCGGGAAGAATGCGAAGCACGGTGAATATGCACAGACCTTGATTATTTCAAATCGCAACAAACCCACAAGAACAAGTGTCAAGGCCGCTGCGTCGCCCGCTTCACGTTGTGGTGTTTGAGAATTATACTCGATGACAGGTTCGAACAAAAGGCCTTTTCCCTCTTCATCCGAGACCTGGTGGCTCTTCAGAATATGACCAGAGCTGCAGGTTTAGCGCCTGAACAAACTTTCGTTCCGCTCTGTTCTTGTACTTCAGCGAATATAATTTAATCAGAACATTTTGTTGTTTTGAATCGTCTCCGTCCTCAAGGCAAACCAGCTCAAATGAACCCCATGTGCATGAAACAAGATAAAACTGCTCTGGGAATTCAATAAACATGCTGTAATAAACCACCCATTGTATCCTTCATTCTTGGGGGGGAATTCTACGCTGTCACAGAAATTCCAGCGTGGCCCCCGAAACTCGTGATGCCGTGGAAACGGTTAAACCCCCCCCGAGCAGCGGTTGCACTGGCGATACAGAAATATTAATTTGATAAATAATGCCACGACTCGCCGGTGGCACAGAGCGGGTGAAAAATTACAGCCGACCTATTAATGTGCCTCTTCATGCTGGTGAAGGTGTCCTAGTGCCTGTGTCTGTGTGTGTGTGTGCGTGTGTGTGTCTGTGTGTGTGTGTGTGTGTGTGTGTGATATTGAGGTCAAAAGTAAAACAGTAAGTGGATTAATCATTGTCACCTGCATTTGCCGGCGCAGTGATTTGGATGCTAAGCACAATCCTCAGATGTTTCGTTAGTGCAGCTCTGGACGACGCCACGAACTCCACTCATGACGAAGAGGACCCACACGCTCTCATTCACTGTAATTTTATGCAGTGCCAAAGTTTTCCAGAAAGAAACAGCCTCGCTTCTCGAGGAGCTCGGCGGGGGAGGCAGATCTTTGGAGCTGCTGAAGAAAGAGGTCGATTTTTTTAGTTTTTATTTCAAAGCAGAGAAATGTTGTTTTGCTCTGAGAGTGAGAATTGCTTGTTTTATTGATCAGAGCTCGACGGCTGTTGGTTTACATCAAGTCAATAGACAGAAGACACTTGTTCATCTTTCGTTGTAGCCGTGATAAAGATTCACACCATGTCGGTCGTCAAGTCAAAATGAGGACTTGCCCCTTGCTGAAGCAGAATAAATCCAGTTTTTAACTGTTTCATTTCTTTTGCCGATACAGTTTCTGTCCGAGAGGAGTTCAACATTTTGAGAAATACATTTATCGTCCTCACGAGACTGAGATAAGAATATCGATGTCCTCACTGTGAGCATGAAGCTATGGTTAGCCTAGCTTAGCATAAATGTTAGCATCAATGCAGAAGAAGTGGCTCGAAAGGACTGAACGCAAAGTGAGAAATAACAACAGCACAGAAAACAAATCTTTAGAACGCACAGAAATTAATAATTCAGGATTGTGGAAGAACGTATGTTGAATTTCTCGATTAATTCTTGACAAAAAACATTCATCCAAGAGAAAACGCACAGGGAGACGATATGATGTTAATCTATCGGCCTAATTCAGCATGTTATTTTCAGCTCTGTCCTTTGTTACGTAACATGACTCGTTCCTCAGATCTGACCCTGAATCAGTCACTTATCAGAACGTGACTCTTCTGTTTCATACACTGGGTCAAACTTATACTCAAGTTATGTTTCCTGATCTGTTTTCTGTTATTTTCCCGTTGCTCCTTCTCTCACTGTGCTGAACCAACCTGTCGTGTGGCTTCAGCACAGTGAGAACCGTTATTTGTATTTTTTCCACACGGCTCCCCACGTGGTTCGGCAGTTGCATAATTAGCACAGAATCGATTCGCCGACATTACAGCATGTTGCTAGCGCCTGACGTTACAGCAGGAACGAGCCACTGAACCGAGGGGGGGGGGGGGGGGGGGGGGGGGGGGGGGTCAAGTGGAGCCTGGCGGGGACGCACCGCGCAGGACTCCAGATGCAAGTGGGGGGGGGGGGGGGGGGTTGCAGCCTCTGGGGTTTTCTCCTTACAGGCAAGTGTTGACCCTGCAGCATGTCGCCCCAATGAAAACCACGTGTGGCCCAGCGAGAGGGTTCACTCCCCAAACCAGATGTGCACCGGCTCAGGTGTCACTCACGTTGTGATCTATTCCCCCGTCTGGCTGAGTCGAAGCCAAGTGTTCACTCACCCTCCTGCACGTAAACTGTCAGTCAGACGCCGCCGCCAGCGCCGCCAGACAAATTCCTGAACTTCTGACTCAAAGTGATTAATAAAAGGTCGTGCGATGTTTACAGAATGTCAAATACTAAAGCGGGAGAAGTTTAACGTTGACCATCCTCCTTCAAGAAATCTGTCTTTTAATTTTTGATTTATCTCATTGTTATCTTATTTTTTGATTATGCAATGAACAAATTAAACAGAGCAGATTAGAATGATGTTGGAATGATGATTGATCAGTCGTCTAACGTGAGGGAAAACTGAAATATTATGATTTCACCTGGAGGTTGTAGAACTAGTTATCCATAAATTATAGCGTTGGCAGTTTGATTCCTGGCTCCCACGCTCCAAATGTCCTTGAGCAAGATCATACCCTTAAATTGCTCCTGACCTTTTGAACGTGTGGTAGAAAAAAAATAAAATTGCTAACCGTCCAAATGTATTTGATGTGAAGTCCAAGATTAATTTCACTGTCCAAAAACATCAAAAAATAAGTGAAAACTTTTCTTTAAAAGTTTCCAAGAGCAACAGATGATATCTGCTCACTGCTTGTTTCAATGTTCAGTTATATAAAAACAGAAAAGAAGCAAATTCTTAGATCTTCTTCCAATTCTGGTTGACAGATGAATTTCTGCTGATTACCTTGTGACCTTGTGTCACGTCTACGACGCTTAATCCCACGTTATTCTCCTGAAACCTTTTGGAGGTGTTGTATCAGAGAGCGCACATGTCCAAATCATTTGATCTGGACACTCTGCGGGAATCGTCCTTCACAGCTCCCTCGTAAAATGTCCAGAGAATTACCGGCGAGCGAGTTGATGAAGCTTCTAACGTGCGACAGACGCAAAAATGAAACAAACATCTCAGGGTGAAAACGAATTTAGAAGATGTCGAAGAAGATGTCAACTTGGAAAGACAACGAGATTCGAGAGGTTTTGGTGATGACAACTGATGCCGGTGTTGGTGTAGGATGTCGGCAGCGGAATTCAATCGTACCCGAACCCCTGCACTCTCTACTGAGACGCCCCCCCCCCCCCCAATCCCTGAACTCATCCATTTTAGACAATCTCCTGCTGCAGGGTTCGGAGTTCAAGTCTGTAAATGGCTCGAGTTTAAAACACCATGAACGTCTCACACTCAAACGGTTACAAATATCATAAAACTTGGATGTGATGACGATTTTCTAACACCCCGACTGCAGGACAATTCACAAAGAGCCGAAACACAAAGAGTTAAGGATTCTCCAGTCGACCTCGTTCAACCTGTTTCTCAGCCTCGGTCGCAGAAAGAAAAAGGTCAAGAGGAAAAAAGTCCAACAGTGTACGCGAGGGAACGAGGTTAAATGTAACAGCGATAGGTCGGTTCTGCTAAAAGTCCAAGACACGACCGATACGACAGATCTGTAACAACCTGACGCTCGTGGTAACTGATCTTCAAAAGGAAAAGCCAGCAGCGGAGCATGAAGGATTATTACTGCACGGGCCGCGGCTATTAGTCCTGTAATTTGACTATTTGATGGATATGCAGCGTGTTTGTTACGGGGGGGGCCGCCTCCAGCCTGGAAATGTTACATAACCATCGGCCCGACAGCCGTCTCTCCTCTATCAGCCGGTTTATTTAAGAGGCTTTGTGGAGGTTTCAAGTCTTTACAGCTCAAGTTCCACCTTTACGGCGCAGGAGGGGAAGATACCTTTATTTCGTACCAAAGCCGAAGGTTTTTTGTTTTATTTTATTGTTTTGAAAAAGCTGAAGAATCAAATCGGTGATGTCACAGCAGATGTTTTCTATACGGCCCCCAACGCAAAACATCTGCAGTGACATCACTCACTGGGTTGTGGCTAAAACTGGAACGTGCGGGAAAGTTTCAAACAACAGAAAAATTATTTTCCTTTTTATTCTGTTCTCAAACATGGCTAACTTTAATTTCGAACTTTGTCTTTTCATTGCATGTCACGTCATACGTCATTGGATGTTTACGTTTTTCTTGTCCAGTCACTACGGCAATACTAAATAACAATAATAATAATAATAATAATTGTGCAGTTTCTTCTTTTTTACTAAATGAACCTTTAGAGTAAAATACATCCTTTCAGGAAACAGGAACAACATTTGGAAGGACTGGTTTAAATCCTCAAAGTCTCCAGATGATGAATCTCTAAACTTTGAATGTTCCACCACTTCCAGGTCAAAGTTTTTACTTAGACCGGGAGAAAAAATGTTGATTTATCGGTGGGAAAAAATTGTTTGAGACACTTTCTGGTCCCCGGATGATGAAGTGTAATAACTGTGATCTCTTTACTTTTCATCTGACATCAGCAGCCAGTCGACAGGTTTGGTTAAAGTGAAAAGTCTCGACGACAGTTTGTCTGGATTGGCGTCGAATTTGAAGAAGACATTCTTCTTCCCCAAGGACTGAATAAAAAACTACTTGAGATGATTCTCTGACTTTTCTTTTAACCATCGGTTCAACATTTACTATAGTTTAAGTGCTAATTAGCATATTAGCATGCTAACACACTAAACTAAGAAAGAGGATATGGAAATATATATTTTATTATCTATTACTTTACGTTGTCATTTAAAACGAAATGTTAACCCCTGCTTTTATTTTTCTCATTCCTTGGTTTTCTTTACAATGAGCATATCAAATATAGAGTAGCATATTGGACAGTATAATAATTCCCTATTTGGATAAATACCCGAGTTGCAGCTTTTGAAATGCAGCCTGGTGAGTGTTCAGTCTTATATCGTCAGGTTATTTGTTACAAGACAAAACTAAACTATAAGAACAAATTATTAAATATGATTTCCTGAGCAAATCAAACTCACAACCACAAGAGGGGAAGAGAAGCAACGGTCCACAGGGTCCAGACACATCTCTGACTGGGGAGACTGGGAGTGAAATCATCATCGTCGTCATCATCATCATCATCATCATCATCATACCTCCAACAATAACCAGAGTTACATAATCAGAAAAAACTCGAGCAGAGAACATCTCTCAATCCCTGCAGGTTTGGCAACATGTCAGCAACTTGCTCTCTGCCGATCGGTGACATTTACTCAAGCTCACGTTAGCACGGTGACGGTTGAGACCTGGTTGGCCGACCAGTAATTAAAGGATTTAACCAGTAATTAAAAGATTTAACCAGTAATTAAAAGATTTAACCAGTAATTAAAGGATTTAACCAGTAATTAATGGATTTATGAAGATATTGTGTCTAGTATGAGTTATGAATTGACTGATAGTCATTAGTCTTCCATGTGATACTCACAGTTCACCAGTTATTTCAACATAACATCAGATAAGACTTCTCTCCGTCTGTCTCACCTGTTGTTTCCCCTCTGCCGTTCAGGGTGATGTTCAGGGTGATGTGGGTCAGGTAAGCATGTAGGTGTGTGTCTCTGTGTGTGTGTGTCTGTGTGTACGTGGTGTTACACGATACACCTCCAGCAGTTTACAACAGTGCAGGGATGAGCTGCTTTCAGATATGACACCTTCACACCACCAGTATCCCTCTAATGCCTGTGGACTGTAAATAAAGATGGACGACGCGTCTCCACTTCCCACTGAACAACAATGAAGCCGCCCTATCTTGGATGTGGGGGTTGTAATCTATTGCTTTTGAGTCCGTGCAGCAGTGATCGTGTTGTGGAGCCGAAGTACCGAGGTCCAGCCGTTTCCTCGACCAATCCAGAGTCCGATTCCAGCTGCTGACTTACAGCAAACAGCCCCCCCGGGGACGGAATGACGCTCCTGACCTCAACCCCATCAACACCTTCAGGATGAAACATTATCTGTGAGCCAGGTCCCGTCGGCCATCATCGATGTCAGACCCTAATAATTCTCTTGTGCGTCCCAGTATCCGGGGAATAATGTTCATATTGTGCAATTTCACAGGTCGCAATTTACATCCAATGGCAACATTAAGTGTCGGAGCAGGGGAGTGGAGCGCCCTCGATGCAGCGAGGTGAAAGTGTAAGAGCGGGGGAGGTCAGGGTGCTGCACGCGGACGACTTTCATGTCCAATCTCAGGCTCGCAAGGAGATGTTCTAATTGCGTATTTTTCCTTGATCTTCGCCGAGTATCTACGTTGCTGAACGACACTTAAAACATCGTTACTACCGCAGCGATCGTTCTGAACCTGCCTGTGTGGAACGGGCTGTTTGTCGTGACGCTGGTGGCAGGTTTCTTTCTGAAGAAACGTTGATGATACGTTGAGAAAAGTTGGTGGAAGGATTGTACGCAAGGGACAGGCCGGGCCTTGGCGGAGTTCCTGCGACATTCTACTTTCCTCCTGAAATACTTTTCAACCTCTTGCCGCCACGTCGAGTCGAGATGGACGAAAAAACAAAACCGACGAATGAAAAGTTTGTATTTAGTTAAGTTTTTTCCGAAAGCAGAAACCCTGCTGTGTTTATCCAGCTTTCACCCAGTTATTGTAGACGTGCTACTGAGTGGAATGTGAACCTTGTGAAAGCCGGTTGGATTTTTCCAAGATGTGAGCGGAGGCGGGGGGTTGTTGCTTCGTAGCACATTTTTCGTCAGCGGTAGCACATTCTCTTTATCCCCTGCATGAGCCTTTGTTGCATAATACTCCTCCAACAAAAAAAAAAACACAGTTTGCCTCGCAGTGTCGATTTAGAGCGCGAGCATGGAAACCATATGGTGCGAGGCCACTGTACTTCTGCTCTCGTTTGTTCGGTCACGTCCTCGGCGAGGGACGTGCAGACGGGACACCGGAGCGACCGGCTGCTGCAGCTGCTGATGCTGGGATTTCACGTGCAGGAGAGCGGGGGGGGTGGGGGGGGGGTCTCGTCACACATGGGCCCCAGCTGAGGGAGCTGGTGGAAACAAACGCCACCGTCAAGATGTCTGCTAACAAGACACGTAAATTCCAATGTGAGGCGTTCAGGTGACGGTGTTATCCAGGGAGACCCTCGGGGGGGGGGGATTGTTTGTTGAGAGAGTTTGAACTTGTGACCTGCTCAGTTTATACCAGCGCTTCCACAGGCCCCCCCGAGACACTTTTTGCCACTTTGAGGGAAGTGAAGTGAGGTTTTGAAAAGAAGGGGGGGGGGGGGCGATCTGGACAGGGAACGCGTTTGGGAACATTTGACTGAAACGTGTCTGTATGTAAAAATGTCAAGTTCAAAATATCTCAGCTGACTCTTTTTGTTTTTTTAATGTGTTGTTGCCTGTTTGGATTCTTTTGGGAAGAGGAGTCCAGGTTGTGTTTTTTCGAGCTTTGACTTTCATAAATCAAACAAAACTCAGAAGTATTACTTTGGCACGATGAGAACATTATGGCACCAAAGGGGAGTTAATAAGCCAGATCATAAAAAAGTTATATACTGGGTTTATTCCTCACTGAAAATTCTGATCTTGACGGCAAAGTAAATGACTTCAGTCCCTCGGTTAAGGCCACAAAAACCTGTGTTTAAATATTAAGGTCAAGTGTAAACACCGTCCTCCGTGTGAATTACAAGTCCAAACACAGGTATGACATCTGAACGGTTTCTGACCTTCCCCGACCGCCCGACCCCCGGCACGGACAAACAGCGCCGGCTCTTTGAAAACGCCAGCTTCAAAGCCCATCCCCGTCTGTTGAGGTGTGAATTATGTGGAGCGGCACCACCCACCAGCCGCTCCGTGGCCGCGGCCGGGCGGCTCCGACCAGATGTCGGCCGGCCCCTGACGCCGGGCGTCAAAGGTCATGGGCTGATGGCGGGGGTCGGGGAGGGCTCGGCGGGGAGGAGCATTACGGCGGTTGAACCAGGCCGTGCAGCACTTCATCAGCTGGAGATAAACACACCGCGCCCTCCTCCGACCTTGTGTGGTTTGAATTAGGGCCGCCATGATGGAGGTCCGCTAATTGAATTCTGCCTCCACTAATAAATAACAGGTGATTGATATTTTTAGGAGGTAATTTGTCCGCTGGTAACATTTCAGTGATTGTGTTTACCTTATCCGATACTTTATTTTTATGGCATTATCTTTTATATCTTTCCAGATATTAGCTCATAACCCGGTTAAGGTCATATTACAATAAAAATCATGCGTCCGTGAAGTAGCAGACGGCTGACATCAAGTTACCGTGGAGCAGGCTGAGCAGAATAACATGTTTACATTCCTCTGCGTGCGAGCTAATCTCTAACACATGCAAGTTTACTGGGGCACGGACTGAAATATACAAACGTAATATCTTGGAATACAGGAAACACTTGGAAAGAGAACTAGGGTTTTACGATGTTTTAACCTGACAGAGGTTGAAAGAAAAGTGAAATTCATGCAGATTATTAATACAAAAATGTATCGTGTGGTCTTTATTGTCGTCAAACACTTTAATTTGTATCTCCACCAATAAGGAGGATATGTTTTTGTCCGTGTATTTTTGTCTGATTTTAGTTCAAGGGCAGATGAAGGAATATTGCAGGAGGACTCGAGCCTCCGCTGGTTTGAGGAGTCGGACGCAGACAGAAGACAAAGTTTTAAAGTTTTAAACTCCAGTAAACTGTTTCAGCGAGTTGTAGGAACAAATCCCCCCCCCCCCAAAAAGACCAAAACCAACAAAGAGTGCGTTTCTCAATGGTTTCAAAAGGCTGTGGAACGTGGCTCTCAGCCCATTAAACCCATTGGGCCGACATGTGGATGTATATTTAATAAAAAGTTTAAGAACAGGTCTTAAATTTCACATGAACAACTGAGCACTTTAAATCTGTAGAAAAACCCTGTTCATAGACGCGTATTAATACACATTGTGTGCTGTAGTCTGCTGAGTATTGAGATATTTGTGTGTGGGAGGGAGTCAAAATAAACGGCGGAGTGGGTGTTCATGCTAATGAGGGAACATCTCATCCAATGCAACAGTGTGTGGCTCGTTTGTGTGTTTTTAATAGTTTCTGGACAGCAATTCAGCTCCATGGCACAGAAGAGTGGGTCATATCAGGCTTTAGCTACACACACACACACACGTCCTCGTAAGCACAAGACGTACATTGTTAGTTTTTGGTCCTTTAAGCAGATTTGTTGACAACAGAAAAAAATAATATTCATTATCAGCTGTTTCTTTAAATGCACAGCGAGCGTTGTCGTTTATAACTGCACTGACAGAAACGCACAATGAGCTTTGGAAGCATATTCCTCTACATTTAGTGGAGCTGCTTGAGGGAGAAGACAATAATAGACTCAGATCAATCATCCACCGTCTCATTGAAATGTGAGGAGGAGACAGAAAAGAGGGGAAGCAGCAGTGGAAAGTTCCTGTTTTCTTCTTCTTCTTCTTCTTCTCCTCGTCTTGGTTTCGTGTTTTTAGAGGAGTGCTGCTACAGTTCTGGCTCAAACAGAAGAATGTGGATGGAATCTATCAGATTTCATTTTCTTCTACCGGGTGTTTCCAAGTCGCTCGGAGCATCTGATTGGAAGGATTGGAGGTGTGTGTGTGTGTGTGTGTGTGTGTGTGTGTGAGTACTCAGGACCAGTTGACCTCGTGGGAACCGAAGCTCGGTCCTAATGAGGCAGATGATTCTCCTCCTCACAGACACGACCCTGAATGGACCCAGTTACGTAGCTGAATGTCTAGTTAGCTGCGTTTCCTCTAGAACACTGAGATCATCTCGCAGCAAATCTATCAGCGGTTCCCGACAACAGCCCAAAGGAAACGGGAGAAGCAGCTTTTTGGAACGAAGCTCCAGCGGCGTGGAACAGACTGTCGCTAGATATCAGAGAACCGATATTTTAGATTTATTCAAGTTCACGTTAGTTCTTATATTGTTTATCACTTCTTCTCTTTTAAAAAAATCATTTAAACATGTTCTTATGTTTCTTAAAATCTGTTCTCCTCTTATTTCAAATAACATTTCACATTTATTTTATCCATATTGTATGTAAAGCACTTTGAGCTGCATCTCTTGTATGAAAGGTGCTAAACAAATGAACTTAATTGTTATTATTATGATTAT